>NW_016912422.1:0-640 GCF_001483705.2 Eufriesea mexicana
ATTTTATCGACATTTTCGACTAATATCGTGGTGAGCTATCTTTCTTGCGTAAATAAGGCGGAAGGTGCTATTGGCGTGCTATTCGCATTGCAATGCCAAGGAATCTGGCAGGAAAATTCAATTTTATTGACATTCTCGACTTATATGTTGGTGAGGTAACTTTCCTGCATAAACATGGAAGAAAGATTCTATTGGCGAGCAATAGCCACAGCAATGCTATTGTATCTGGATGGAAAATTCAATTTTATTGACATTCTCGACTAATATCGTGGTGAGCTAGCTTCCTGGCATAAGTATGGTGGAAAGATCCTTTTGACGTGCTATAGCCATTACAGTGCTGTAGAATCTGGCCGGAAAATTCAATTTTATTGACATTCTCGACTAATATCGTGGTGAGCTAGCTTCCTGGCATAAGTATGGTGGAAAGATCCTTTTGACGTGCTATAGCCATTACAGTGCTGTAGAATCTGGCCGGAAAATTCAATTTTATTGACATTCTCGACTAATATCGTGGTGAGCTAGCTTCCTGGCATAAGTATGGTGGAAAGATCCTTTTGACGTGCTATAGCCATTACAGTGCTGTAGAATCTGGCCGGAAAATTCAATTTTATTGACATTCTCGACTAATATCGTGGTGAGT
>NW_016912423.1:0-260 GCF_001483705.2 Eufriesea mexicana
CATCTACCCATAGATACATCCGTACATTCGCCCTTCCATACACGCATCCATACATCCGTCCATGAATCCACCCATCCAGAAATCCATCTAACCAAACATCCACCCATCCATACATCCATACATATATACATCCATACATACATATATCCGTAGATCAGTCCATCCACACGTCTGTCCATCCATACATCCACCCGTACAACCATCCTTCCATACATCCATCCATCCATATATCCATACGTATACACATACATACATCCATA
>NW_016912424.1:0-647 GCF_001483705.2 Eufriesea mexicana
ATTCATCCATACATACATAACGAAAATACATCCATACATTCAAACATCCATCCATACATACATCCATACATCCACACATACATACATCCGCACATTCGCCCTTCCATTCATCCGTACATTCGCCCTTCCATACAGGCATCCATACATCCATACATATGTCCGTTCATACATACATCCATACATCCATACATACATCAATACATACATCCATACATACTCCCAAACATACATCCATACATACATGCATACATACACCCTTACATACATCCATACATACTTCCATACCTCCGTACCTTCGTCCAAATACCTCAACCCATCCATACATCCTTCCATCCATACAGCCATCCATCCGTACATTCATACATACATCCATCCATCCTACCGTACATCCATCCATCCACCCATGAATACATCCATCGATCCATAAATCTATCCATTCATACACCCATCCATGTATTCATTAATACATCCACACGTCCATACATCCATACATCCACCCATCCACACATCCATCGAACTAAACATCCATCCACCCATACAAGCACCCATCCATACATCCATCGTTCCATACATCTATCCATCCTTACATCCGTCGTTCCATACATATATCCATCCATACATCCATCCAACAAGAAATCAATCCAGCA
>NW_016912425.1:0-938 GCF_001483705.2 Eufriesea mexicana
AGCTTTCCACGATATTAGTCAAAAATGTCAATAAGATTGAATTTTCCAGCCAGATTCTACGACGTTGCAATCCCAATAGCACTCCAAAAGGATTCTTCCTCCTTACTTATGAATGGAAGTCATTTCCCCACGATATTAGTCGAAAATGTCCATAAAATTGAATTTTCCAGGACGATTCTATAGCATTGCAATGTCTATAGCACGCCAGTAGAATCTCTCCTCCTTATTTATGCAAGACAGTTAGCTCACCACGATATTTTTCGAAAATGTCAAAAAAATTGAACTTTCCGTACAGATTCTACAGCACTGCGGTGGCTATAGCACCCCAAAAGGATTTTTCCTCCTTGCGTATGCAAGGAAGTTAGCTCACCACGGTGTGAGTCGAAAATGTTAATAAAATTGAATTTTCCATCCAGATTCTATAGCATTGCAATGCCTATAGCACGCCAATATTATCTTTCCTCCTTATTTCTGCAAGAAAGTTAGCTCATC
The DNA here is from genome assembly GCF_001483705.2 of Eufriesea mexicana. NCBI lineage: Eukaryota > Metazoa > Arthropoda > Insecta > Hymenoptera > Apidae > Eufriesea > Eufriesea mexicana. Next base: position 493 of record NW_016912425.1, read on the forward strand.
TCGATATTAGTCGAAAATGTCAATAAATTGAATCTGCCAGGCACATTCTATATCATTGCAATGGCTATTGCAGGCTAGTTGAAACTTTCCTCCTCACTTATGCAAGAAAGGCAGCTCACCACAATATTAGTCGAAACTGTCAATAAAATTGAACTTTCCAGACAGAATCCAGAGCATTGCAATGGCTATAGGACGCCAATAGAATCTTTCCTTCTTATTTATGGAAGAAAGTTAGCTCACCAAGATATTAATTGAAAATGTCAATAAAATTGAATTTTCCAGATAGATACTTCTGCATTGCGGTGGCTGCTGCAATCCATAATGATTTTTCCACCTTACGTATGCAAGCAAGATAGCTCACCACGGTAAAGGTAAGAAAATCTCAATAAAATTGAATTTTCCAGCACGATTCTATAGCATTGCAATGCCTATAGCACGCCAATAGA
>NW_016912426.1:0-732 GCF_001483705.2 Eufriesea mexicana
TAACGCCTTCAATCCAATGGCAAGTACAGCCATCATCTTGCCAGAGATTAGGTTTATTCAAAATCTATAATCTGTTACAGCTAGGCGAATAAGGCGCCTAACGCCTCCAATCCAATGGCAAGTACAGCCATCTACTTGCCAGAGAATAGGACTATTCGAAATCTATTTCCTGTTATAGCATGGTGAATAGATCGTTTAACGCCTTCAATGGAATGGCAAGTACAGCCACCTACTTGCCAGAGAATAAGTCTATACAAAATCTATAACATGTTATAGCTTGGTGAATAGATCGAGTAACGCCTTCAATCCAATGGCTAGTACTGCCATCAACTTGCCAGAGAATAAGTCTATTCAAAATCTATAAAATGCCATAGCTTGGCGATTAGATCGCCTAACGCCTTCAATCCAATGGCAGGTACAGCCATCTACTTGCCAGAGATTAGGCCTATTCGAAATCTATAACCTGTTATAGCTTGGTGAGTGGATAGCCTAACGCCTTCAATCCAATGGCAAGTACAGTCATCTACTTGCCAGAGAATTAGTCTATTCAATATCTATAAGCTGTCACAGCTTGGCGATTAGATCGCCTAACGCCTTCAACCCAACTGCAAGTACAGCCATCTACTTGTCAGAGAATAGGTCTATTCAAAATCTATAACCTGCTATAGTTTGGTGTATAGATCGCATAGCGTCTTCAATCTAATGGCAGGTACAGCCATCTATTTGCCAGAG
>NW_016912427.1:0-20958 GCF_001483705.2 Eufriesea mexicana
CATCCTGAAATAGCTTGACGTAACCTGACCTATCCAAACGTAATGCAACTAAACATGACGTGATGAGACCAATATTTCTGGCAACCCCAGAGCCAAGCAGAGCATATTAGTGAACATTATGGCGCAGAAACCAACCGTAAGGCAGTGAATAGCACAAAAGTCAAAGTTGCCTATCCTAACCTAGCCAAACGTAACACATTCAAGCGCAACCTAACTAACCCTAACACGACGAGACCGCCATTTCTCGCCCCCACGGAGGCAAGAGGAATGTGGCAGAGCACAGTGTATCGCGGAAATCGACAGAATTGCAGTGAGTAGTCCAAAAGCCGTAGACATCCTAGCATACCCTGATGTAACGTAAATTAACCAAACGCAGCGTAACTCAACATAACGTGCCGCCGCCACTGCTTCTCACCTCCCCACAGGCAAGTAGAATGTATTAAGGGACAGTAAATCACAGAAGCGCAAGGAATAGCTGCGTAGTGCCAAAGGTCATTGTAGCCTATCCTAACCAAGCCTAATGTAGCACACCCAAACGGAGACCAACCCTATCTATCATGACGGGACCGCTATTGCTGATCACCCCAGAACCAAGCAGAAAATATTAGAGAGCCGTAGAGCGCTTGAATCGGTGGACAGCAGTGTATAGCACTGATGTCGAAACTATCCTATCCTAAATTCACTAAACGTAACATAACCAAACGTGGCATAGCTCAGCTTAACGTGCAGAGACCACGGTTGCTGGCCTCCTCAGAGCCAAGCTGAATATACTAGAGCATAGCAGAGCTCAGAAGACCACAGAATTGCAGAGTATGGCGAAAAAGTCGACCATAACCTGACACAACCTGACCTTACCTTACTTATCGAAACGTAGTGTATCTAAGCGTAAGGTGAGGATAACAATATTTCTGGCATCCCCAGGGCAAAGCAGATCGCATTGGAGCACATTAGAGCGCAGATATCTTCCGAATATCAGTGAATAGCACAGAGGTCAAAGTTGTCTATCCTAACCTAGCCAAACGTAGCACACGCAAATGAAGACTAACTCAACCTAACATGGCCTGACCACTTCCTCTTGCCTCCATAGAGACAAGCAGGATGTACTAGAGCCCAGTAGTGCGCAAAAATCAACAGCAGTGCTGTGAATAGCACAAAAGACGGAGATATCCAAACCTAACATGACGGAACATAACCTGAAAAAACGTGGCAGAGCTGAACATAACTTGCCGCAACCACTACTCACTACTACACTTGACATAACTTAACCCAAAGGAACGTATCATAGCCCAACCTAACGTGCCGAGACCACTATTGCTGGCCACTAGAGCTAAGCAGAAAATATTGGAACGCTACAAAGACAGTTATCTGCGGAAAGCAGGGTATAGCACAAGAGTCTAGGCTATACTTTCCTAACCCCACCAAACTTAACACATTCAAACCTCACCCAACTCAACCTAACCAGACGCCCCCACTACGACTGGCCACCCCAAAGCCAAGCAGAGCATATTATAGCGCACGAGATCGCAGAAGCCCGCCGAAAAGTGGTGTACAGCACAAATGACGATGTCTCCTAACCTAACCTAGCCAAACGCAATATAACCAAACGTAACATCACCCAACCTATCGTAACGAGAGCGCTATTGTTGGCCTCCACAAAGACAAGCAGAATGTACTGGAGCACAGTAGTGAGCACAAATCAAACGCATTGCAGTGAATAGCACAAAAGCCGTAGGTATGCAAGCATAACCAGACCTACAATAACATAACCAAGCGTAGCATAGCTCAACGCAACGCGCCGGGACCACTGCTCCTGGCCTACCCAGATCCAAGCTGAATGTAGTAGAGCACATTAGATCACAGAAATCCACAGAATAGCAGTGTATGGCACGAAAGTCGACATCACCCTAACCAAACATAGCCAAACCTAACTTGGCCAAACATAACATAACACAACCTAACGTGCCACAGCCACTATTGCTGGCCCCAGAGTCGATCAGAGTATAGTCGAACAATGTAGAGCGCAGAAATCCAGCGAACAGTTGCATGTAGCACACAAGTCGATGAAGTCCCATCCTATCCTGACCTGAGTCAACCTAAAAAGCCGTTGCGCAGCTGAACATAACGAGCCGCGACCGCTGCTCCTGGCATCGCCAGAGCCAAGCAGAAAGTAGTGTAGCAGAGTAGATCACAGGAGTCCACCGTATAACAGTGCATAGCACGAAAGTCAGAGCTATCCTGACTAAACAAAGCCTAACCTTACCTAACCAAAAGTAACCTAACACAACATAACGTGCCACTACCGCTACTTCTCACCTCCCCAGAGTCGAGCAGAGTGAAGTAGAGAAACGTAGAGCGCAGAGATCCACCAAATAGCAGCGAATAGCACAATGTCAGAGAAATCCCAACCGAACCTTCGCAACCAAACCTAACGAAACGTAACGCAACTCAGCCGAACGTACCGAGACCACCATTACTGGCCACCTCAGAGCGAAGCAGAGCATATTAGAGCACATTAGAGCGCAGAAATCCACGGAACAGCAGTGCATAGCACAAAAGTCAAGGTAGCCTCTCCTAACCTAACCAAACGTGACATAACCAAACGTCGACAAACTCAACGCAACATTACGCGACCGCTATTGCTGGCTTCGACAGAGACAAGCAGAGTGTACTAGAGCACATTAGAACGCAGAAACCGAGAGCCCTGCAGTGAATGTCACAATAGCCTAAGATACCCTAATCAGTCCTGACCTAACCTAACCTAACCGAACACAGCATAACCCAGCATGACGTGCAGCGACCACAGCTCCTGCCCTCCCCAGATCAAAGCGGAATGTAGCAGAGCACTTTAGATAACAGTAATGCGCTGAAAATATGTGTAAAGCACAAACACTTACCTACCCAAACCTGACATAACCAAACGCAGCCCAGCTGAACCTAACATGACGAGACCACTATTTCTGGCCTACCCAGAGCCAAGGAGAGAATGCTAGAGGGCAGCAGAATTCAGAAATCCACCGCACTGCAGTGTGTAGCACAAACGTCGAACACACACCGACATAACTTGACCTTGCCTAACCTACCCAAACGTAGAGTAACTCAGCATAACGTGACGACGCCAATATTGGTGGCCTCCCCAGAGCCAGGCATAGCATATTAGAGCACATCAGAGCGCAGAAATCCACGGAACAGCAGTGCATAGCACATAAGTCGAAGTAGCCTCTCCTAATCCGACCTAACGTAACATATGCAAACGTAACCCAACTCAACATAACATGACGAGACCACCATTGCTGGCCCCCACAGATACAAGCAGGACGCTCTAGGGCACAGTAGTGCGCAGAGATTCACCGCAATGCAGTGAACAGCGCATCCGCCCAAGATATAGTAACCTAATCCGACCTAACGCAACCAAACAGAACGTAGCATACCTCAAAATAACGTGCCGCGGCCACTGCTCCTGCCCTCTCCAGAGCGAAGCAGAATGTAGTAGAGCACAGTAAATCACAGAAATCCAATGAATAACAGTGTATAGCACGAAAGTAAAAGCTACCCTATCCAAATATAGCCTAACCTGACCTAACCAATCGTAACATAACGCAAGCTAATGTGCCACGGTCACTATTGCTCGCCTCCCCAGAATCCAGCAGAGTATAATAGAGGAACGTTGAGCGCATAAACCAACCGAAGAGAAACACAAAGCACAAGGGTCGGAGACAACCTATCCTAACCTAACCAAACATAACCTGGCCGAACGAAGAATACCTCAGCTTAACGTGCTGTGACCACAGTTCCCGGCCTCCCTTGAGCCAAGCAGAGCGAAGCAGTGCACAGTAGACCACTGAAATCCACCGAATCACAGAGTACGGTAGGATAGTCAAAGGTACCCTAACAAAACTTACCATAACGTAACTAAACCAAACGTAACCTACCCCAACCTGACGTGCCAAGAACACTATTGCGCGCCTCCAAAGGTTCCAGCAGAGTATAGTAGAGCAATGTAGAGCGCAGAAATCCACCAAACAGCAGATTAAAGCACAAAAGTCAAGGAAATCCTTCCCGAGCCTTCCTAACCTAACCTATCGAAACGTAACCTTACTCAGACTAACGTGCCCGGAACACTATTACTGGTCACCGCAGGGCCAAGCAGAGCTTATTGTAGAACATTAGAGAGCGGGAACCCTCCGAATAGTAGTGTAGAGCACAAAAGACATAGTAGCCCATCTTAAACTAGCCAAACGTAACAGAGCCAAACGTGGCCTAACTGTAGCTAACATGACGAGACTACTATTGCTGGCATCCACAGAGAAATGCAGGATGTTCTAGAGCACAGTAGCGCGCAGGTATCCACGGCATTGCAGTGAACAGCACAAGAGTCGCGGACATCCTGACCTAACCTGCCACAAACTAACCAACGCAGACGTAACCTAACTGAACCTAACGTGCGGAGATCATTATTGCTGGCCTCCCTATAGGCAAGCAGAAAATATTAGAATACGAGAGGGCACAGAAATCGGCGGATAGCAGTGTATAGCACAAAAGTCAAGGTTGCCATATCCCAACTAAGCCAAATCTAACCTAACCGAACGAAACCTACCTCAAACGAACGTTCCACGAAAACTATTGCTCTCCTCCCAAGATTCAAGCAGACGCTTGTAGAGCAATGCAGTGCACAGGTATCGACCGAACAGCAGTGCATGGTCCAAAGGCAAAGCGAGCCAAGCCAAACACATTCTAACCTGGCAAAGCCAAATGAAGCCTAAGACAACCTAGCTCGCCGAGGACAATATTGGTAGCCTCCACAGAGGCAAGCAGAATGTATTACAGAACAGTAGAGCGCAGAAACCCACCGTATGACAGAGTACAGCACAAAAGTCAAAGCTATGCAAGCAGAATATATTACAGAACAGTTGAGCGCAGAAACCCACCGCATGACAGAGTACAGCACAAAAGTCAAAGCTATCCTATCCTAACCTAACCAAACTTAACGTAACGAAACGCAACATTAGTCCTCCTAACGTTCCGAAACATCTATGGCTGCTCTCCTCGGCGGCAAGCAGAACATATCAGAGGAGAGCAGAGCGCATAAGCCCATAGAATCGCAGTGCATGGCACAGTACTTGAAACTACCATATCCTAACATAGCCAAAGGTAACGTAAGCGAAGGTAGCGTAACTCAACCTAACGGGCTGAGGCTACTATTGCTTGCCTCCCCAGAGACGAGCATGGTAAAGTAGAGCAATACAGAGCGTAGAAATCCGCCGAACAGCGGTGTATAGCAGAGAAGTCAAAGCCACCCAAACCAAACTTATCCTAACCAAAGATAACCAATAGCAGCATGCCCCAATCAAACGATCCAGTACCACAATTGCTGGTCTCCCCAAAGACAAACGAAAGATATTACAGCAATGCAGAGCGCAAATACCGATCGAATGACAGTGTATGGTATAGAAGTCAGAGACACCCTGACTAAACTTAACCTAACCTAACCTAACCAAACGTAACGTACCTCAGCCAAACATGCCACCACCGTCTTGGCTGGCCTCTCCCAACTCATGCTAATGCGAGTAAAGCAGTGCAGCGCACAGATATCGACCGAATAGCAGTGTACAGCACAAACGTCAGGGCTCTGCTATCCTAACCTAACCATAAGTAACGTAACCAATCTGACAATAGCTTAACGTAACGCGCTGTGACCACTATTGCTGGCCTACACAGAGCCGAGCAGAATATGCTAGAGCACACAAGGGCGCAGAGTGCCACTAAGTAGCAGTGCATAGTACAAAAGCTAAGATATCCGAACTTAACATGTCGAAACCTGACCTAACCAAACGTAGAGTAACTAAACGTAACGAGCCGTGGCCCATATCTGTGGCCTCCCCAAGGCCAAGCAGAACATATTAGGGCACAGTAGAGAGCAGATATTCACCGAAAGGCAGTGTATAACACAAAAGTCGAAGCAATCTTAACCGAACGTAACCTAACCTATCCTAAGCGAATGTAACATAACACAACCTACCGTGACGCGACCGCCATTTCTGGCCTCCCCGGTGACAAGCAGAGCATGTTAAAGAAATGTAGCGCGCAGAAATCCACCGAACTGCAGTGTGTAACAAAAAAGACGAAGCTAACCAAACCAAACGTAACCTTACCTAACCTAACACAACGTGACCTAACCTTGCATAACCAAACGTAATGAATCACAACTTATCGCGCAACAACATTTATTGCAGGCTTCGCCAGGTTCGAGCGGTGCATAGCAGAGCAAGAGGTCCATAGTATGGCAGTGTATAGCACGAAAGTCAAAGACATCCTAACGTAACCCAAAAAAGCTAACCTAACCAATCGTATCCTAACTCAACCTATCGGGCCGTCGCCACAATTTCTGGCAATCCCAGATCAAAGCAGGGAATATTAGACCGCACTAGAGCGCAGAAATCCACCGAATAGGAGTGTATAGCACAGAAGACAAAGCTAACCTATACTAACCTAACCAAACGTAACATAGGCGGACGATACGTAACACAACCTGACGTGCCATGAATGCTGTCGTTGGCATCACGAGAGCTAAGCAGGGTATTGCTGTGCCATTTAGAACGCTGAAATCTTAGGAATAGCAGTGTATAGCACAGGATTCAAAGCTATTGTAACCAAAGGTATTAAAACCTATCCTTACAGAACTTAACATATCACAACTTAACGTGCCGAGAGCACTACTCCTGGCGGACACAGAGACAAGCAGAGTACGATGGCACTCAGAAGAGCGCAGAAGTCCATGGAATAGCAGTGTGTAGCACAAAGGTCGGAGCTATCATAACCTAATACAACGTAACCACACCCAGCCAAACGTAATCTAACTGAAACTGACGTGCGGCGACCACCACTGCTGTCCTCGCCAGGGCCACACGGAACATAGTAGCGGAGGGTAGGGCGCAGAAATCCATATAATCCAAATCTAACCCATGCTAACATAATCTAACCAAATGTAACCTAAAGCAACGCAACATGTCGCGACCTCAATTAGAGGGCTCCACAGAGCAAAGCAGGACATATTAGAGCAAAGCAGAGCGGAGAAATCCACCGATAAGCAGTACGAGGCACAAAAGTCGAAGGCACCCTGTCCTAGCCTAACCAATCATAACACTACCAAACATAACCTCACACAACAAAAAGTGCCGCCACCTCTATTGCTTGCCTCCCCTGAGCCAAGCGAGACATATTAGCGGAGAGTAGATCGCGGAAGTCCGTCTATTCGCAGAGAATAGCACAACAGTTGAAGCTATCCTATCCTAACGTAGCCAAACGTGACATAAGTGAAGGTAGCTTAACTTAAACTAACGCACCTCGGGCGCTATTTCTGGCCTCTCCGGAGCAAAGCAGTGAATATGTGGGCGCAGTAGAGAGGAGGAATCTACCGAGAAGCAGTGTGCGGCACAAAAGACAACGGAACCCCAACCTAACCTAGCCAATCGTAACACTGCAAAACGCAACCAAACACAACCAAACGTGCCGCCACTTCTACTGCTGTCCTCCCCAGTGCCAAGCAGAACATGTTGGCGCAGAGTAGGGCGCAGAAATCCATATGATCGCAGTGTACAGCAGAAACGACAAAGATACCCTAACCTAACCCAAAAAAAGCTAACCAAACTTATCGTTGCGAAACTCAACGCAACGTACCTCGAACACTACTGCTGGCCTCCCCAGGGTCTAGCATATTAGGGCAGAGCTCAGTGGGTGGCAGGAGTCCACTGAATAGCTGTGTATAGCACGAAAGTCAAAGCAACACTGACCAAACATAGCCTCACCTAACATAACCAAACGTAATGTAACCCATCCCAAACTGCCGAGAGCATTATTGCTGGCATCGTCATAGCAAAGCAGAGCATATTAGATCACAATAGAGCGCAGAAATCCACCGAACAGCAGTGTATAGCGCAATAGTGAAACCTTTCCTAGCCTAACGTAGCCAAACATAACATAGTCATACGCATCTTAACACCGCCTAAGGTGCCTAGACAACTATTGCCGAAACTCAGAGAGCCAACCAGAATATACTATAGCACGGTACTGCGCCGAAATCCGACGTATTGCAGCGCGAAGCACAAAAGTCACAGATACCCTAAACTAACCCGTCATAAGATAAGCCAGCCAAACGTAGCCTTACACAACGTAACGTGCCACGACCGCTATTGCGGGCTTGCCCAGATTCTAGCAAAGTATAGTAGAGCACAATGGAACGCATAATGCCACCAAATAGCTATGCATACCACAGAAGGGAAAGATATCCTAACCATACCTAACATATCCTAACCTAACCAAGCTTCACCTAACTAAACCTACCGTGCAACGACCGCCATTTTTGGCCTCCGCGGAGTCGGATAGAGTATAGTGAAGCAACGAAGAACGCAGCAATCCACCGAATAGCAGTGTATAGCACAAAAGGCAAAGTTATGCTCTCCTAACATAAGCAAACCTAACATTGCCAAACGCAACCTAACACAACCTAACGTGCCTGGACCACAATTGCTGGCCACCGCACCGCCATGCAGAACATATTAGAGGATAGTGGAGCGCAGAAGTCAATAGAATGGCAATGTATACCAGAAAAGTCAAATCCGTCCAAACGTAGCCCAGACTATCCTTCCCTAGCCGAGCGTAACATAACCAAACATAACGTGTCGAGATCACAGCTGCTGGCTTCTCCGAGGCTCTCAGAGCATATTAGAGCACAGTAGAGCATAGAAATCGATCACATTGCGGTGCGAAGCGCAAAAATCAGAGATACGCTGATCAAACCTAACCAAACCTAACCTAACCAAACGTAACTTAACCCAAACAGTCCTGCCGCGACAACTACTGCCGACGTCCCCAGAGAGAACCAGAATATTGTAAAGCACAGTCAAACGCAGTAATCCACCGCAATGCGGTGTATAGCACAACAGTGGAAGATATCCTATCCCAAATTGTCCTAACCTAACCTAACCGAACGTAGCCTAACTCAACGTAAAGTGCCGAGGGTAACATTGCTGGCCCCCTCAAAGCCAAGCAGACCATATTAGGTCACAGTAGAGAGCAGAAATCCACCGAATAGCAGTGTATAACACAAAAGTCAAAGAGATCATGACCAAACGTAATCTAACCTGACCTAAATCTCCGAAACGTAACACAACCTATCGCGCCACAACCGCTATTGCTGGTTTCCCCTGATTCGAGCAGAGTATAGCACAGCTGTGTAGTGCCTACAGATCCACCGAATAGCAGTGTAAAGCACAGAAGTCAACAATTTCCTATACTAACACACCCAAACGCAATATAGCCGAACGTAACATAATTCAATACAAAGTGCCAAGGCCACCTATGTTGTCCTTCCCAGTGTCAAGCTGAACATACAAGAGCTCTGTATAGCGCTGAAATCCACTGAAAAGCAGTTGATAGCACAAAAATCGATGCTATCACGTCCAAACATAGTCAATCGTAATCTGGCCAAACGTAACCTAACTAAATATAACGTGCCGCGCACACTATTGCTGAACTCCACACGTCCAAGCAGAGTATAGCAGAGCGCAGTAGAGCGCAGAAATCCGCGGTAAATCACTGTGCACCACGAAAGTCGTATCTCACCAAACCCGACCCAAACTATCGTAACGCAGCCAAAAGAATCCTAACACAACCTAACGGGCCGAGACCATGATTGCTGTCCTCCCCAACACCAAGCTGAGCATATTAGAGCACAGTAGAGCGCAGAAATAGTACGAATTGCAGTGGACAGCACCAAAGTCAAGGATATACCCTCCTAACCTAAACAAACGTAACATAACCAAACGAACCTAACTCAACCTGACGTGTCTACACCATCATCCCTGCCCTCCCAGAGCAAAGCAGTACATATTAGAGCACAGTAGAGCATAGAGAACCGTCGAGCAGCAGGGAATAGGCACAAAAGTTAAAGCCATCCTTTCGTAAACTGACAAATTGTAACATGACGAAACGTAGCATAGCCCAAAGTAACGTGCCGCGATAGCAATTGCTATGAATAAAAGTGTATAACACGAAAGACGAAGCTATCCAGACTTAACCCAGACAAGCATATTCTAACCAAACGTAGTATAACCCAACCTAACGTGCCGAGACCACTATTGCTTTCATACTTGGAGCCCGGCTGAGCACATTGGAGCAGAGTAGAGCACAGATATCCTCCGAATGGTAGTGTGCAGCAGAGAACTCTAAGCTATCCCATCCATACATAACCATACCTAGACTGACCAAACGTAATCTAGTCCAAGCTAACTTGCCGCGACCACTAAGGCTGGCCTCCCGAGAGTCGAATAGAGTATAGTAGAGCAATGTATCGCGCAGAAAGCCTCCGAATAACAGTGTAGAGCACAAAAGTGAAAGGTACCCAATCCGAATTTAACGAAACTTAACACACCCAAACGTATCCGAGCTCAACCTAGCGAGCCTACACCACTATTGCTGACCTCCACACAGCCAAGCAGAATATCCTGCAGCACATTAGAGCACAGAAGTCCGCCGCATTGAAGTGTAAAGCAGAAAAGTGGAATATATCCTAACGAAGGCTCACCTAACCTAACATAACCACACGTAACGCATCCCAAGCTGACATGCCTAGCCCACTATTGCTGACATCCCCATCGCCGAGCAGGGAATACTAGAGGAGAGTAGAGGTCAACAGAATGGAAGTGCGTCTGACGAAAGTCAAAGATACCCTAACCTAATGCAAACGAACCTAACATACATAAACGTAACCTAACTAAACTTAACGCGCCGCGGCCACTATTTCTGGAAATCCCAGAGCAAAGCAGGGTATATTAGATCACAGCAGAGCGCATAAATCCACCGAATAGCATTGTAAAGCACAAAGGCCAAATCTATCCTGGTCTAACGTAAAGAACGTAGCAAAATCAAACGTAACCAAGTTCAGCGTAACGTACCGAGGCCACAATTGCAGCCCTCACCAGTGCCAAGAAGGACATATGAGAGGAGAGTGGATGGCAGAAGTTCGGAGAATGCAAGTGAATTGCACAAAAGGCAAAGCTACCATCCCCTAACCTAAGCAATTGTAACAAAGCCAAGCGTAACATATTTCCACCTGAAGTGACTCCTCCACTATTTCTGGCCTCGCCAGAGTCAATTAGAACCTACTAGGGCACAGTAGAGCACGGAAGTCCAACGAATAACAACGAATACCAGGAAGGTCAAGGGCACAATAACCAAACCTAGACCAACATAGACTAACCAAACGTAACATAACACAACCCATCGTGTCACGAACACTATTCCTGGACACCCCAGAGTCGCGCAGGGCATAGCAGAGCAACGTGGTGAGCAGGAATCCAACGAATATCTGTGCATAGGACAAAAGTCGAAGTCAGTGTATCCTAACCTAATCTAACCTAGCGAGCCTAACGCCACCTAACACAATCTAGCGTGCCAAGACCACTATTGCTGGCCTCCCAATAGCCAAGCAGAGTATAAAGAGCACAGTGGGCCGTAGTAATCCACCGCACTGCAGCGTGCATAGCACAAAAGTCAAAGCTATCCTGTTCTAACTCATCCAAACGTAATACAACCTGACCCAACATAACTTAACCTAACGTGCCGAGACCACAGTTGCTGGCCTCCCCAGGGCCAAGCAGAGCATATTAGACCACAATAGAGGGTCGAGATCCACCGAAAAGCAGTGTGCAACACATGAATCGAAGCTACCCTAACCAAACGTAACCTAGCTTAAACTAACCTGTCGTAACATAACTCAACCTGTCACACAACGAACGCTATAGCTGGTCTCCCGAGGGTCTAGCAGAGTATAGTAGGGCAATGAAGGGCGCGCAGCTCCACCGAATAGCAGTGTGTTGCAGAAAAGTCAAGGTTATTCTATCATACCCTGCCAAACGTAGCATAACCAAACGAACATAACACAACCTACCCTGCGTACACCACAATCTCTCACGACACCAGTGCGAAGCAGAACATATTATAGCACTGTAGAGCGCAGAAATCCACCGAATAGCAGTGTACAGAGGAAAAGTCGAGGATATCTTACCCGAACCCGGCATAACCTAACCTAACCTAACGTTGCATAACACAATATAACGTGCTGCGACCGCTATTCATGTCCTTCTTGGAGCCACGCAGAGCATATTAGAGTACATTAGAGCGCAAAAATCCACCGAATAACGCTGTATAGCACAAAGGTCAAGGTAGCCTATCCCAACATAGTCAAACGAAAGGTAACCACACGTTACCTATCTCAACCTCACAGGACGAGACCACCATTGCTAGCCACCGCAGAGGCAAGCAGAATGTACCAGGGATCAGTTATGCGCAGAAATACGCAGCAATGTAGTGAATAGCAAAAAAGTCGAGGATATCATAGCCTAACCTGACATAACCTAACATAACCTGCCGTGACCACGGTTGCTGGCTCCCCAAAGCCTTGCAGATTGTACTAAAGCACCGTAGATCACAGAAATACACAGAATAACAGTGTATAGCACGAAAGTCAAAGCTATCCTAGCAATACTTATCCTAACGTAACCTAACCGAACGTAACCTATCTCAAACTAACGTGCCTCGACCGCTATTGCTGGCCTCGCCAGAGCCAAGCAGAAAATACTGGAACGCCGTAGAGCGCAGGTATCCGCGATTAGGAGTGTATAGCACAAAAGTCCAAAGTATCCTATCCTAAACTCACTAAACGTAACATAACCGAACGCAGCCTAGCTCAACCTAGCCTGCCGCACCACTACCACTGGCGACCCCAGGGGCAAGAAGAGCATATTAGAGCACACTAGAGCGCAGATATCCCCCTAGCAGCAATGCATAGCACAAAGATCAAAGTAGAGTCTCCTAACCTAGCTAAGAGTAACGTATCCAAACGTAACCTAGCTCAACCTAACATGACGAGACCTCGATTGCTGACCTCCACAGAGAAAAGCAGGGGATACTACAACACAGTAGTGCGCGGAGATCCACCGCATTGCACTGAATACCACAGAAGTCGAAGATATCCCAACATAACATGACCTAACCAAGGCTAACCAAATGAAACGTAACTCAACCTAACATGCGGAGACCACTATCACTGGCCACCCCAGAGCCAAGCAGAGCATATTAGTGAACATTGGTGCGCAGAAATACAACGAATAGCAGCGAAGAGCACGAAAGTCAGCGTAGCCTATCCTAATCTAGCCAAACGTAACACATGCGTACGTAGCCTAACTCAACGTAACATAACGAAACCAATACTGCTGGTCTCCACAGAGATAAGAAGAATGTACTAGAGCACAGTAGTGCGCAGGAATCCTTCGGATTGCAATGAGTAGCCAAAAGTCGAAGATATCCTAAGCTAACCTCACCTAACCTAACAAAACTAAGCGTAGCATAACTCAAAGCAACGTGCCGCGACCTTAGCTCCTGGCCTACCGAGATCCAAGCGGTATGTAGTAGAGCGCAGTAGATCTTAGGAATACACCGAATTACTGTGTATAGAACGAAAGTAGAAGCTATAACAGCCAAACATAGCATAGCCTGACCTAAGAAATCGTAACATGACCCAACGTAACGTGCCCCAGCCGCAATTGCTCGCCTCCCCAGAGTCGTGCAAAGTACAATAGAGCAATGTATTGCGCAGAAATCCAACGAATAGCAGCGTAAGGCAGAAAAGTCAAAGAAATCATAACCATGCCTTCCTAACCAACCTTAATAGAACGTAACATATCTCAGCCGAACGTGCCGTTACCACTATTGCTGTTCATTCCGGAGCCAAGCTGAACGTATTGGAGTGCTATAGGGCGCAGAAATCCAAGTAACGGCAGTGAACGGCACGAGAGCCTAAGATATTCTTTCCTGACATAACCAAACCTGTCATACACAAACGTGGCCTGACTAAACCCAACGCGCCGTGACCACTCTTGCAGGCCTCCCCAGGGCGAAGCAGAGAATATTAGAACGCAGTAGGTCGCAGAAGTTGGAGGACAGCAGCGTACAGCACGGACGTCTGAACTATCCTGTCCTAACATCACCAAACGTAACATAACCAAACGTATTCTAACTCAACCTAACCAGGCAAGACCACTATTGCTGGCCTCGCCAGCGCAAAACAGAATCTACTACAGCACAGCAGAGCGCGGAGATGCACCGCATTGCGATGTATAGCACAAAAACCGTAGATATCCTGACACAACCATCCTAACCTGACCTAACGAAACGTAACGTAACCCAAACTAACGTGCAGAGGCCACCATCACTGTCCACCCCAGTATCAAGCAGAGCGTATTGGAGCACACCAGAGGGCAGAGAACCACGGAATTGCAGTGCATAGAACAAAAGCCAAAGAAGCCTATCCTAACAAAGCCATACGTATCATAACCAAATGTAGCCTAGATCAACCTAACACGACGAGACCAATATTCCTTCCATCCGCGAAGAGAAGCAGAATGTACTAGAGCACAGCGGTGCGCAGAAACGCACCGAAATGCAGTGAACATCTCAATGGACGGATATATCCTAACCGAACCTGACCAAACATAACCTAGCCAAACGTAACATTTCTCAACCTAACGTGCCCAGACCAGTAGTGCTGGCCACCCCAGAGACAAGCAGAATGAAGTGGAGCGCAATCGGGCGCGGAAGTCCACTGAGCATTAGTTTATAGCAAGAAAGTCAGAGCTACCTTTACCGACCATATCCCAACCTAAACTAACCAAACGTAATCTAACGCAGCCTAACGTGCCGAGACCAATATTGTTGACATTCATATGGCTAAACCTAATATAGTAGAGCAAAGTACAGCGCAGAAACACTCCGAATAACAGTGTATTGCACGAAAGTCAAAGCTATCCTAACCAAATATAGCTAGCCTAACCTGTCCTAACCAATCCTAACATACGTCAACGTCGCCAACTCGCCACGGCCACTATTGCACGCATCCCCAGAGTAGAGCAGAGCATAGTAGAGCAGTGCAGGGCGCAAGAATCCGCCGAATAGCAGTGTATGTCGCAAAATTCGAAGATATACTGACCTACCCTGACCTGACCTAACCTAACCGAACTCAGCATAACTCAACATAACGTGCCGCTACCACTGCTCCTGGCCTCCCCATAGCCAAGCAGAATGAAGTTGAGCACAGTAGATCACAGAAATACACCGAATAACAGTGTATAGCGCTAAAGTCATGGCTACCCTAACAATACTTAACCAAACCTAACCTAACGAAACGTAACATAGCTCAACCTAACGTGCTGAGACCACTATTACTGGACAGCCTATTGTGAGTCGGAGCATACTATAGCAAACTGTGGCGCAGAAACCCAAGGAAAAGCAGTGCATAGCACAAAAGTCAAAGTAGCCTATCCTATCCTAGACAAACTTAACATTTCCAAACTCAACCTAACTCAACCTAACATGACGAGACCACTATTGATTTCCCACGCAGATACAAGCAGAATGTAGCAGAGCCCAGCGTATCACAGAAGTCCACCGAATAACTGTGTATAGTACGAAAGTCAAAGTAACACTGACTGAACTTTACGTCACCTTACCTAACCAAACGTAACCTAACTCAACCTGACGTGCCACGACCACTGCTGCTGGCATCCCCAGAGCCAAGCAGAATACATTAGGGCACTGGCGTTCACAGTAATCCACCGAGTAACAGTGCATAGCACGAAAGTCAAGGCTATCCTAACCAAACGTACCCCAACATAACATAACCAAACATAACCTAACTCAAAATAACTTGCCACGACCGCTATTGATCGCCTCCGGATTTTCGGGCAGAGTGTAGTAGAGCAATGTAGAGCACAGGCATCCACGGAATAGCAGTGTATGGCAGAAAAGTAGAGGAAATCCTGTACATGCCTTCCGAACCTACCCCAACGAAACGTAACATAACTCAACCTAACTTGCCGATACCATTATTGATGGCCACACCGGAGCCAAGCAGAGCACATAGGAGCGAAGTAGCGCGCAGAAATCCACCGAATGGCAGTTAATAGCGTGAAAGTCTAAGGCATCCTGTCCTAACATAACCAATCTCATCATATGCAAACGTAGCCTAACCAAACCTAACGCGACGAGACCACTATTGCTGCCCTCCGCAGGGCCAAGCAGAGAATATTAGGACACAGTAGAGCGCAGAAGTCGGAGGATAGCAGTGTATAGCACAGATGTCTAAAGTATCCTGCCCTAACTTCAACAAACGTAATATATCCAAACGTGGCATAGCTCAACCTAACGTGCCGAGACCACTGTTGCAGGTCTCCGCAGAGCTAAGCAGAATATACTAGGGAGCAGAGCAGCGCGGAAATAGGCCGCATTGCAGTGCGTATCACAAAAGACAAACATATCCTGACATAACATTACCTGACATTACCTACCCAAACGTATGGTACCTATGCAAAACGTGGCGATACCAACATTGTTGGCATTCTCAAAGCCAGGCAGTGCACTTTGTAGCACATTAGAGTGCCCAAATCTGCCGCATAGCATTGAATACCACAGTGGTCAAAGTGGTCTCTCCTAATCTAGGCAAACGTAACACATACGAACGGAGCCTAACTCAATTTAACATGACCAGACCACGGTCGCTGTCATCCACGGAAACAAGTATAGTGCACCAGTGCACAGTAGTTCGCAGAAATACCCCGCATTGCAGGGAATTCCACATAAGTCGTTGATACCCTAACATAACCTGACATAACCTAACCTAGCCATGCGTTGCGTAACTCAACAGAGCTTGCCGCGGCCACTGCTACCGGACACCAAAGTCAAAGCAGAATACAGTAGAGCACAGCAGATCACGCGAACTCGGCGGAAAATGGTGTATAGCACGAAAGTCGATGCTATCCTGCCAAAACATAACCTAACATAACATAATCACAGGCAGCCTAACTCAACATAGCGTGCTGCAACTATTGCTGGCATCCACAGAGTCAAGGAGAATATAGTAGAGTGGAGTCGAGCGCAGAAATCCTCTGAAAAGCAGTGTATGGGAAGAAAGTCGGAGGTAACGTGACCGAGCTTGACATAAGCCGACCTAACCAAACGTAGGATAACACAGCCTTTCGTGCCGAGATCACCATTGCTGGCATCCCCAGAGTCAAGCAGGGCATATTAGTGTACATTTGATCGCAGAAGTCCACCGAATAGCAATGAATGGCGCATAAGCCATAGTAGCCAATGCTAACCTAGCCAAACGTAACACATCCAAACTTAGCCTAAGTCAACCTAACACGACGAGACAAATATTGCTGGCCTGCGCAGAGACAAGCAGAATGCACTAGGGCACAGCAGAGCGCAGAAACCAACCGCACTGTAGTGAATGGCACAAAATTCGAAGATACCCTCACCTAACCTGACACAACATAACTTAATCGAACGTAGTATAGCTCAACATGACGTACCGCCACCGCTGCTCCTGGACTCCACGGAGCAGAGCAGAATGTAGTAGAGCACAGTAGATCGCAGAAGTCCAACGAAAAGCAGTTTAAATCACAACAGTCTGCGTAGCGCACCCTAACCCAGCCAAATGTGACACGCCCGAGCGTAACATAACCCAAACTAACTTGACGGGACCACCATTGCTCGCCACCAGAGACGAGAAGTATGTGCCAGATCAGAGTATAGCGCTGAAATCCACCGCAATGCAGTGAATAGCACAAAAGCTGTAGATATCCCAGCATAACCTGCCATAACCTAACCTAACCGAATGCAGCATAACTCAGCATAACGTATAGCGACAGCTATTCCAGCCCCCCCCCCCCAAAGCTGAGTATAGTAGAGCACAGTAGATGAAATGAATCCACCGAATAACGGTGTATAGCACGAAAATCGAAATTACCGTAACCAAACATAGCCTAACCTAACCTAACCGATCGTAGCATAGCACAACCTAACGTGCCACGGCCACTACTGCTCGCCTCCACACTGTCAAGCAGAGTACAGTAGAGCAACGCAGAGCGCAGAAGTCCAAGGGATAGCAGTGTACAGATCAAAAGTCGAAAATACCCTGACCCAGCCTGACCCGACCTAACCTAGAAGAACGTAGCATAGCTCAACATAATGTGCCGTGACTACTGCTCTTGGCCTCCCCAGAGCCAAGAATAAGGTGGTAGAGCACAGTAGATGAGGGATATACACCTGACAACAGTGTATAGCACGAATGTCAAAGGTATCCCAATCAAACTTAGCCAGGCTTATCCTAACCAAACGTAACACAACACCCTGGCGTGCCCCGACCACTATTCCTCGCCTCCCCATAGTCGAGCAGAGAATAGTAGAGCAATGTAGAGCGATGGAATGCACCGAATAGCAGTCTATAGCGCAAAGGTCAATGAAATCATAACCGATCCTTACTAACCAAACCTAACGAAACGTAACCCTACTCAACCTAACGTGCCAGGACCACTATCACTGATCACCCCAGTGCCAAGCAGAGCATGTTTTAGCACACCAGTTCGCAGAGAACCGCCGGAGAGCAATTTACAGCACCAAGGTCAAAGTAGCCTGTCCTAACCCAGCCAATCGTGGCATAGCCGATCGTAACGTAAACGCACCTAACATGTGGTGAACACTATCTCTGACCTCCACAAAGGAAAGAAGAATGTACTAGAGCACCGTAGTGCGCGGAAACCCGCCTCATTGCTGTAAGTAGCACAAAAGTCGAAGACGTCCTAACCTTACCTGTCCAAGCCTAACCTAACCAAGCGTAACATAAATTAACCTAACGTGCCGAGAACACTATTGATGTCCACACCAGAGCAAAGCAGAACATACTAGAGCAAACTGGATCACAGAAGTCCGCCAAATAGCAGTATGTAGCACAAAAGTCAATGCTACCCTATCCCAACATATCCAATCTCAACATAGCCAAACATAACATAACTCAACCTAACGTAGCCCGGCCACTATTGCTGTAATTCACTGAGCAGAGCAGAACTTACTAGAGAACAGCGGGGCGCGGAAGTCCATAGAATCGCAGTGTAGAGCACAAAAGTCATATATATTCAGGCCTAACACAGGCTATCATAACCTAGCCAAACGCGGCCTACCTCGACGTAACGCGCCGCGGCCACAACTGCTGTCTTCTGCAAAGTCGTGCAGAGCATAGTAGAGCAATGTAGAGCGCGGAAACTCACCGAATAGCATTGTATAGCACAAAAGTCGAGGATATCCTAACCTAACCTGGCACAACCTAACCCAAACAAACGTAGCATAAATCAATATAACGTGCCGCGACCGCTATTGATGGCCTTCGTAAAGCCAAGAGGAGCATATTAGGGCACATTTGTCCGCAGAAATCCACCGAATGGCAATGTATAGCACAGAGGACAGAATATCGTGTCCAAGCATAGACAAACGTGACATAACAAAACGTAACGTAACTCAACCTAACAGGATGCGACCACTATTGCTGTCCTCCACAGAGCCAAGCAGAATGTGCTAGAACACATTATAGTGCAGAAATCCACCGCACTTCAGTGAACGGCACATGATTCGAAGGTATCCTTACATAACCTGACATAACATAACCGAACCAAACGTAACGTAATTCAACAGAGCGTGCCGCGACCACTGCTGCCGGCCTCCACAGAGCCAAGCAGAATATAGTGGAGCACAGTAGATCACGGGAACCCGCCGGTTCATTTTGTACAGCATGAAATTCGTAGCCATTCTAAGCAAACGTAACCTGACATAACACAGTCAAACGTGGCCTAACACAACATAACGTGCCGCGACAATTGCTGACCACCCCAGGTCCAAGCAGAATATAGTAGATCACAGGCATATACTGAAATACCCCCAATAGCAGTGTATGGCACGAAAGGCAAAGACAACCTGACCGACCTCGACAAAACCTAACCTAGCCAAAGGAAACCTATCTCCACCTAACGTGCAGAGATCGCTATCGCTGGCTTTCTCAGAGCAAGGCGGAGCACACTAGAGCACCTAAGAGTGGTGAAATCCACCGAACAGGAGCGAATAGCACAAATTTCTAAGTAGCATATCCTAACCTAGCCAAACGTAACGCATGCAAACGTAGTCTAACAAAACCTAACTACATGAGACCACTGTTGCTGTCCTCCCCATCGCAAAGCAGATGATATTAGAGGAGAAGGGAGCGAAGAAGTCGGAGCTGTCATAACCTGACTCAAGCTAGCCGAACCTAACCAAACGTATCGTAAGTGAACCTATTATGACGCGACAACTATTGCTGGCCTCCACAGACCCAAGCAGAGTATATTAGGATAGTGTTGATAGCAGAAATTCATGGGATAGCAGTGTATTGCGGATAAGTCAGATCTATCCATATCTTACCCAAACAAATATAGCCTAACCAAATGTAGCCTGAATAAAGACAAAGAGCGACAAATATAACCGGCGCCCAAGAGCCAAGCAGAGCATTATACAGGATGGTAGAGAGCAGAAATCCGTAGAATCGCAGTACATAGCTGACAAGTCCAAAACATTCAATCGTAACCCTGGCTCAAACAGCACAACCATACGAATCCTATCCCAAACTTATGAGCCGAGACCAGTATCACCGGCTTCCCGGGGCCAAGCAGATCACACTAGGGCTGAGAAGAGCGCAGAAGACCACCGCATCACAGTGCACAAAACAGACGTCAAAGATAACCCAACCTAACCCAATTAAATCGAACCTAACCCAACGTACCCTAAATCAATCCAACTTGCCGAGACCACTATTGCTGACCTCCACAGATCCAAGCAGAATATACTACAGCACTGTAGGTCACAGACATCCGCGCCATTCCAGTGTATGGCACAAAAGTCAAGGATAACCTAGCCTAACCTGACATAACCTAACCCTACCTAACCTTGCCCAACACAGCATAACGTGCCAAGGCTACAATTTCTGGCCTCCCTGGTGTCAAGCGGAACATACCGGAGAGGAGTAGAGCGCAGAAGTCCAACGAA
>NW_016912427.1:21438-40001 GCF_001483705.2 Eufriesea mexicana
AGCCTAACTCAACGTAACATGCCGTTTCCACTATTGCTGTCCCTCCCACAGCCATGCTCAACATATTAGAGCACAGTAAAGCGCAGGAAACCGCCGCAAACGGTCTATGCCAGGAAACTCGGTGCAAACCGTACCTAATTTAAACAAGCACACCCTAACCAAGCGTAACCTATTTCAACCTAACGTGCCAAGGCTGCTATTGCTGGCCTCCCCAGAGCCAAGCAGAATATGCTAGATCACAGTGGAGCACAGAAAGCCTCCAAACAGCAGTGTAGAGCACAAAAGTCAAAGACATCCTAACATAAATGGACCTAAACTAACATAACCAAACGTAGAATGACTAAATATTTCGAGCCGAAACCTCTATTGCTGGCCCACACAGTGCGAAGCAGTGCACATTAGACATCAGTAGAGCGCAGAAATCAAGCGACAGCAGTGTATAACTCAAAAGTCAAAGCCATCATAGCCAAACGTAGCCAAACCTATACCGACCAAACGTTACGTTACTCATCCTAGGTGCCGCCACCGCCATTGCTGGTCTCCCTAGGCACGAGCAGGGTATACTAGAACACAGCAGAGCGCAGAATTCCACCGTATAACAGTGTATAACGCGAAAGACAAATCTATCCGCACCTAACGTCTCCAAACGTAACATAAGCACACGTAACGAAACCCAAACTAACGTGCCACGTCCGCTAATGCTGTCCTCACGATTGCTAAGCAGGGTATAGCAGAGCAACGTAGAAGGCTGAAACCGTCGGAATAGCAGTGTATAGCGCTAAAGTCAAAGCAGTCTTTACAAAACCTAGATAAACCTTACACAAACAAACGTAACATAACAAAACCTAACGTGCCGGGAGCATAATTCCTGGCGCCTGGACAGACAAGCGGATTGTGATTCCGCGCAGAAGATCGCAGAAGTCCATAGAATGTCAGTGTGTAGCACAAAAGCCAAAGCCAACGTGGCCTAACCCAAACAAATGTAACCAAGCCAAGCGTAACCTTTCTCCACCTAACGCGCCGCGGCCACTGTTTCTGTTCGCCTCATACCAAAGCAGAGCATATTAGATTACAGTAGAGCGCAGAAAGCAACCGAATAACAGTGTAGAGAATAAAAGTCAAAGCTGCCCTTGCCTAACCTAACCAAACATGCAATAACCAAGCGTAACCTAACTCCACCAAACAGCCCTACAACACTACTGCTGACCTCCCCAGAGCCAAGTTGAATATACTACAGCACAGTAGATGACAGATATCTGTGGCGCTGCAGCGTATAGCAAAAGTGTCAAAGATATCCTGACCTAACCTGTCCTAACATAACCCAAGCAACCGCTGCTCCCACCGCATGACGTGCCAAGAGAAATATTGCTGTCCTTCCTAGAGCCAAACTGAAAAAATCAGGTCACAGTCGAACGCCGAAATCTACCGAACAGCAGTGCATATCACAAAGATCAAAGCTATCCTCTCCTAACCAAACCAATCGTAGCATACCCAAGCGTAAACTAATTCAAACTAACTTGCAGCTACTACTATTGCTAGCATCCCCATAGACGAGCATAGTATAGTAGAGCAGAGTAGAGCGCAGAAATCCACCGCAATGCAATGTGCACCACAAAAGCCGTAGATACTCTAACCGAAGCATCCTGGCCGAATATAACGAAAAGTAACCTAACTCAACCTAACGTGCCGAGACCACTATTACTGGCCACCACAGTGCCAAGCAGAGGTACTAGAGCACAGGGGTGCACAGAAATCCACAGCATTACAATGAATAGCACAAGAGTCGAATATATCCTGACCCAACTTGACCTAACCTAACAAAATCAGGGGTAGAGCAGCTCAAAGCTACGTTCTGCGATCTCAGCACCTGGTCTCCCCAGAGCCAAGCAGAATGTAGTGGAGCATTATCGATCATACAAATCCACCGAATATCAGTGTACTGCACGAAAATCGAAGACATCGTAACCACACTAGCCTAACCTAGCACAACTAATCTTAGCATAACACAACCTAACGTGCTACGGCCACTATTCCTCGCGTCTGCAGAGTCGAACAGAGTGTAAAAGGGCAATGTAGAGCGCAAAAAGCCACCGAATAGCAGTGTATGTTACCAAAGTCGAGGATATCCTAACAGAACCTTCCCAACCTAACCTAACGAAACGTTACCTAACTCAATCCAACGAGCCGAGACCACTATTACTGGCCACCACAGAGCAAGCAGAGGATATTAGAGCAAACTAGAGCTCAGAGACCCATGCAACAGCTGTGTATATCATAAGAGTCGAAGTAGCCTATCCTAACATAGCCAAACGTAAAATAACCAACGTAACCTAACCTAACCTCACAAGACGAGGCCACAATTGCTGGCCTCCCTAAAGACAAGCGGAATGTACTGGAGCACTGTAGTGCGCAGACACGGGCCGCATTTCAATGAATAGCACAAAAGCCATGGATGTCCAAACCTAACTTAACCTAACCTAACTTAAGCAAACGTAACATAACACAACCTAACGTGCCACGGCCACTATTCCTCGCGTCTGCAGAGTCGAACAGAGTGTAAAAGGTCAATGTAGAGCGCAAAAATCCACCGAATAGCAGTGTATGTTACCAAAGTCGAGGATATCCTAACAGAACCTTCCTAACCTAACCTAACGAAACGTTACCTAACTCAATCCAACGAGCCGAGACCACTATTACTGGCCACCCCAGAGCAAGCAGAGGATATTGGAGCAAACTAGAGCTCAGAGACCCACGCAACAGCTGTGTATATCATAAGAGTCGAAGTAGCCTATCCTATCATAGCCAAACGTAAAATAACCAACGTAACCTAATCTAACCTCACAAGACGAGGCCACCATTGCTGGCCTCCACAAAGAAAAGCGGAATGTACTGGAGCACTGTAGTGCGCAGACACGGGCCGCATTGCAATGAATAGCATAAAAGCCATGGATGTTCAAACCTAACTTAACCTAACCTAACTTAAGCAAACGTAACATAACACGACCTAACGTGTCGATATCATTATCTCTGCCCCCCCCCCAGAGCCGAGCAGAGAATATTAGAACACAGTAGAGCGCAGAAATCCGCGGATAGCAGTGTTTAGCACAAAAGTCAAAGCAACCCTATCCTAATATATCCAACCTTCTCATACCCGAACGTAACATAACGCAATCTAACGTACCCAGACCACAATTGCTGGCCTCTCCAGATGCGAGCCGATATTACTAGAGCACAGTAGGGCGCATAAGATCATAGAATCGCAGTGTATAGCGCAATAGTCATATCCATCTAGGCCTAACAAATGTTAACATAACCTAACCGAACGTTGCCCACCTCAGCGTAACATACCGCGGACACTATTACTGTCCTCTCCAAGGAAAAGTAGAATGTAGCAAAGATCAGCCGAGCACAGAAATCCAACGAAAGTCAGTGTATAACGCGAAAGCCAAAGCTACCCTTACCGAACTTAACCAATCCTAAACTAATGGAACGTAACATAAAACAGCCTAACGTCCGAGACCCCTATTGCTGTCGAGCAAGTTGACAAGCCGAATATGACAGAGAACAGTGGAGCCCAGCAGTCCATAAAATAGAAGCGGCGAGCGCAAAGGCCAAGGTTATCCTGAACTAATCCGAAATAGCCGGACACAGCCAAACGTAATCTAACTGAACCTAACCTGCCGCGTCCGGTATTGCTGGCCTCCAAGGAGCCAAGTGGTGCATAATAGAGTGTAGTAGAGCGCAGAAATACATAGAATCGCGGTGCACAGCAGCAAAGGCGTAGCTATCCAAACCTAACCGCTGCCAACGTAGCAAGACCAAACGTAGCATATCGCAACCTATCTTGGGGAGGCTATTATTTCTGGCCTCCCCAGAGCCAAGCAGAATAAACTACAGCACAGCAGAGCGCAGAAATCCACGGCATTGCAATATAGTCCGCAGAAGCCGTAGATACCCTAACCTAACCACCCTAACCTATCCAGCCTGCACATAACACAGCCCAAACTCACGTGCCGAGACCACTCTTACTGGCCACCGCAGAGCCTAGCAGAGTGCAGTAGAGCACAGTAGGTAACAGAAGTCCACCGGACAACAGTGTACAGCACGAAAGTCAATGCTATCCTAACCAAATATAGCCTAACATGACCTAACCCATCGTAACATAACTCATCCTAACGTGCCACGACCACTATTGGTCGCCTCTCCAGAGTCGAGCGGAATATAGTGGATGAATGTAGAGCTCAGAGACCCACCGAGTAGCGGTGTGGAGGACAAAAGTCAAAGAAATCGTGACCGAGCGTTCCTAACCAAACTTACCGAAACGCAACCTTACACAAGCTAACGCGCCGGAACCGCTATCGCTGTCATCCACAAGCACAAGCAGAATGTGCTAGAACACATAGAGCGCACAAATATAACGAGAGGCAGTGTATAGCACGAAAGTCAGAGATACCCAAACCTAACTTGACCCAATCGGACATAACCAAACGTAGAATAGAAATGCCTAACGAGACGAGACCTCTATTGCAAGCCTCAACAGAGCCAACCAGAACATATCAGAGCACAGCGGAGCGCAAAAAGCCATAAAAGGGCAGAGAATATCACAAACGTCAAGGATACCCTAAACTTACCTGACCTACCCTAACTTAATGGAACGTGGACTAAATAAACCTAACGTGACAAGACCATCATTGCTGTCCTCCTCAGTGCCGAGCAGAACACACCAGAGCACTGTAGATCGCAGAAATCCTACGGAAAGCAGTGTATAGCACAATAGTCAAAGACGCCGTAACCAAACATAACCCGACCTAGCCGGGCCAAACGTAACCTAACCAAACCTTGCGTGCCGTGAACGCTATCGCTGGCCCCCACAGAGCCGACCAGAACGTATTAGAGTGGAGTAGAGCGCAGAAATTCATAGAAACGAAGCGTATAGCAGAAAAATGAAAGGCATCCGGACTTACCGCAAACAAATGTAACATAACCTAACGCAGCGTAACTCAACATAGCGAGCCGCGGCCACTATTGCTGGACTATAGCACAGTAGAGCGCAAGGGTGCACCGAATAACAGTGTATACCACGATAGTAAATGCTATCCAAACATAACCCAAGCAAACGTAGCCTAACCGAAACGTAGCCTAACCCAAGCTAACGTGCCGTCACCTCAATTGCTGGCATCCCCAGAGTCGAGCAGAGTATAGTAGAGCAACGAAGAGCGCAGGAACCTACGGAATAGCAGTGAACAGCGCAAAAGTCAAAGACACCTTGCCCTAACAATACCGAACGTACCATAACTGAACGTAATTCAGCTACACCTAACGTGCCGAAACCACAACTCCTGCCCTTCCCAGAGACAAGCAGAACTTAATAGAGCACAGTACAGCACAGAAATCCAACGAATATCAGTGCACAGAACAAAAGTAAGAGCTATCCTAACCGAACTTAGCCTAACCTATCCAAAAGGGACGTAACATAGCTCAACATAAGGTGCCGAGACCACTTTTGCTGGCTTCGCAGTGCCAATTGAACACACTAGAGCAATGTGGAGCGCTGGAACCATCCGAATAGCAGTGTACAGCACAATAGTCAAAGCTATCACCTCCTAAGCTAGCTGACCGTTACCTAACCAAACGTAGCTTAACTCAAACTGTCGTCCCACGATCGCTATTGCTGACCTCCGCAGAGCCGTGTATGGTATTGTGGAGCAACGGAAAGAGCAGAAATCCACCAAATAGCAGTGCATAGCACAAAAATCGAAGCTATCCTGGCCCAATGTAATGGAACATAGCATTGCCAAGCGTAATGTGACCCAACCTAACGTGCCTAGACCATTATTACTGATCTGCCAACAGCAAAGCAGAATATATTAGAGCGCAGTAGAACGCAGAAATACACCGTATAGTAGTGTACAGCACAAAAGTCCGAGCCATCGCTTCCTAATCTAGCGCATATTAAAATAACCATACATATCACAACACAAAATAGCGTGCAGCGCCCACTATTGATGGACTGCCCGTCGCCAGCAGAACATATAAGAGGAGTGCAGAGCGCAGAAGTCCATTGAGTGGCAACGAACAGCAGAAAAGACTAAGATATCCTAGCCCAGCCCAGACAAACCATACATAGCCGTACGTAACATAACTCAACCTAAACTACCGGGACGACTATTGCTGACTGCGCGGAGCGAAGCAGAGTATACTAGAGCACAGTAGAGGGCAGAAATCCGCCGAATAGCTGTGTATAGCGCAAAAGTCAAAGCTAGCCCCTCCTAACCTAACCAATCGTAACGTAACCAAACGTAACCTAACTCAACATAAGGTTGGACGACCACTATTGCTGGACGCCCATGGGCAGGGCAGAAAACAGTGGAGCACAGTAGAGCGCAGAAAATCACAGAAAAGCAGTGTATACCGCGAGGGTCGATTCCGTCCTAACCAAACACAAACAAACATAGCCTAACCAAACGTAGCCTAATTGAAACTAACGTGTCAATAACACTACTACTGTCCACCCCAGAGTCGAGCAGAGTATGGTAGAGCTGCGCATAGAGCAGGAGTGCACTGCATTCCAGTTTACAGCACAGGAGTCAAATACATCCCATTATGAGCCAAACAAGCCAAACATAACCGAACGCATCCTGACCCTACCTAACGCGCCGCGGCCACAGTTTCTTGCTCCACAGGCCAAAGCAGAGCGTACTTGATCACAGTAGAGCGCAGAAAGCCCCCGAATGTCAGTGTACAGCACAAAAGTCAAAGCTGCCCTAGTCGAAGGAAACAGAGCATAGGAGAACCAAAAGTAACCGAACTCCACCTCATCGCACTGCACCACTCCTGCTGACCTCCCCAAAGCCAAGCAGAATACAGTACATCACAGTATATCACAGGAATCAGCGGCGCTGCAGTGCATAGCACGAAAGCCAACGATATCCGAACGTAACCTGACCCAACCTAACCTAACCGAACGTAGCATAACACACAATAACCAGCCTTGACCGCTATTGCTGTCTTTACCAGACCCAAGCTCAACACACCGGATCACAGTGGAGCGCAGACATCCACCGAATAGCAGTGTATAGCACAAAAGTCGGAGCTATCCTCTCCTAACATAACCAATCGTAACATAACCAAACGTAACGTAGCTCTACATAACGTGCAGCGACCATTATTGCTGTCTCCCCCTCCCCCCACCCGCCAGAGTCGAGCAGAGTATGTTAGAACACTGTAGAGCGCAGAAACCCACCAAATAACCGTCTATGCCAAGAATGTCAGGGGTATCCAAACCTATCCCAAGCAAACATAACCTAACCAAAGGTAACGTAACTCATTCTGACGTGTCGATGTCACTATTGCTGGATTCCCCAGAGCCAAATAGAATATACTAGGGCACAGCAGTTCGCAGAAAGCCTGCAAAGACAACCCAATAGCGCAATCGTCGAAGATACCTTAACCCTGCCTGACCCAACCAAACCTAACCAAACGTAGACAAACTAAACCTAACCAGACTAGGCCACGATTGCTGGCCTCCAGGGAGACGAGCAGAGTATGATAGAGCACAGCAGAGCACACAGGTCCATAGAATCTCAGTGCCGAGCACATCAGTCGAAGCTATCCTAACATAAACCAACCCAACCAAACCTAACCAAGCGTTACAGAACGCAACCCAACGTGCCGCGTCCAGTATTGCTGGCATCCATAGAGCGAAGCAGAGCATATAAGAACACAGTACACTGCAGAAATCCACCGAATAGCAGTGTACAGCACAAATGTCAAAGCTCCCATTTCCAAGCACAACCGAACCTTACCTATCCAATCGTAACCTAACTCATCCGTACGTGCCACGGCCCCTATTGCTGGCCACCCCATAGGCAAGCAGATGCTGGTAGAGCAATGCAGTGCATGGATATCGACAGAGCAGCAGAGAATGGCGCAAAGGTAAATGCTATCCTAACCATGCCTATCCCAACCCGGCCAAGCCAAGCGTAACATAACCAAATCTTGCGTGGCGAGAGCCCTATTGCTGGCCCTCACAGAGCCAACCAGAACACATTACAGCGCAGTAGAGCGCAGAAGTCCACCTTATAGAAGTTTATAGCACATAGGTCAATGCTATCCCTTCCTTACCTATCCAAACGTAATGCAACCGAAGGTAAGTTAACCATTCCAAACGTTTCGTGACCTCTATTGCTGCCCTCCTCAGAGGCAAGCCGAACTTACTACAGGAGAGTAGAGCGCAGTAATCCATAGATTCGCGGTGTATAACTGAAAAGACAAAGCGAACCTAACCTAACCCATGCAAGTGTTACCTAACCAAACGAAGCTTAACTCAACAAAGCGAGCCGCGGCAACTATTACTGGACTCCCCAGGAAAAGCAGAATATTGTAGAGCACTGTTGTGCACGGAATTGCGCCGAATAACAGTGCGCACATTACGGGAGTCCAAGCTATCCAGACATAACTAAAAAAACTTAACCTTACCAAATGTAGCCTAGCTAAGCCTAACGTACCTAGTCCACTGTTGCTGGCCTTCCCAGGGTGGAGCATATCACAGAAGTGCTGTGTAGTGCGTAGAAATCCACCGAATAGCAGTCCATATCACAAACGTGAATTCTGCCGAATAAAAACATGTCCGAACTTAATATAAGCAAACGTAACCTAACATAACCTCACGTGCCGGGACCACTATTCCTGGCCTCGCCAGAGTCCGTGCTAGTATAGTAGAGCAATGAAGAGGGCAGAAATCTACCGAATAGTTGTGTATATCGCAATAGTCAAAGGTACCATATTCTAACACAACCAGAAGGAACCTAACTCAACATAACGTGCCGACACCACTATTACTGACCTCACGAGAGCAAAGCGGAATATACTAGAGTACCCGGGGCAGCAGAAGTCTGCCGCACTGTAGTACAAAGCACAAAAGTCAAAGCCATCCTAACCTAACCTGACATAACCTAACATAACCGAACTTATCCAGTTCCAACCTAACGCGCCTAGCCAACTACTGCTGAATTACCCATCGACAAGCAGGGCGTATTAGGGGAGAGTAGAGAGTAGGGGTCCATATAAGTGCAGTGCATAGCACGAAAGTCAGTGACATCCTAACACAACCCAAATAAAATAAACCATAGCCAAACGCTACATAAGACAGGGTAAAGAGCTGCGGGCACTGTTTCTGGAAATCCCAGAGCAAGGCAGGAAGCATTAGATCACAACAGAGGGCGGAAATATACCATATAGCCTTGTACAAAGCGAAGCTATTCTATCCTAGCCTATCCATACGTAAGTTGGCCATACGCAGCCTAACTGAACCTGACGTGCCGAGACCACTGTTGCTAGCCTCCCCAGAGGCAAGCAGAACATACTGGAGCACAGTAGAGGGCAGAAAGCCAGCAAATAGCAGTGTTTAGCGAAATAATCTAGGAAATAATAATCTAACCTCTCCCAACCTAGCCCAACTGAACGTAGACTGACTAATCCTAAATAGCCGAGTCCACTACTGCCGGCCAACACATCGCCATGCATAACATATTAGAAAAGACGAGAGCGCCGTAATCCATAGAATCGCAGGGAATGGCAGGAGAGTTAAAGCTACCCATACCTGTCCCAAACCAACATAACCTAACCGAACGTGACCTAACACAAACTATCGTACCGCGCAACTGTTACTGGCACACCCAGAGCAAACCAGAGCATACAAGATCACAGTAGAGCGAAAGAATCCAATCAATGGCAGAGTATAGCACAAAAGTCAAAGCTGTCCTAGCCTAACCTAACCAAACGTAGCATAACCGAAGGCAACATAACTCAGCCTAACGTGCAGAGAGGACTACTGCTTACCTCCCCATATCTAAGCAGGATATACCAGAGCACTATAGATAGTATAAATCCACCGAAGACCAGGGTAGAGTGCAAACGTCAAAGCTATCCTATCCAAACATAACCTACCTAAACCAAACGAAACGTAACCTAACTGAACCGAACATGTCGCCATCGCTATTACTGGCATCCCCAGAGCGGGGAAGAACATATTAGAGAATGGCAGAGCGCAGAAATCATCCCTGTAGTAGCGTACAGCGCAGAAGTCATAGTTAACCATCCATAACCTGACCAATCGTAACGTAACCAAACATAACGTGACATATACTGACGTGCCGAGACCTCTATTGCTGGCCTCCCCAGAGCTAAGCAGAACATATTAGAGCACAGTAGAGCGCAGAGGTCCACCGAGTATCAGCTTGTAGCACAAAAGTCAAAGCCATCCGAACCAAACTTAACCAAACCTAGCCTGGCCAAGCGTAATCTATCTAAACCAAACGTCCAACGACCACTATTGCTTGACACCCCAGAGACATGCAGATTCTAGTGGAGCAATGCAGATCCCAGATATCGACCGTATAGTAGTGTATAGCACGAAGGTCAATGTCATCCTAACCAAACTTGACCTACCCCAGCCTAACCAAGCGTAACCTGACCCAACAAATCGTGCCACGCATCCCCCGGCAGGCCTCTCCAGAGTCAAGCATATGCTGGTATAGCAAAGCAGTGCGCAGGTATCCACCATATAGCAGCGTGTAGCGCGAAAGTCAAAGCTATCCTAACCAAACAAGACATAAC
Organism: Eufriesea mexicana; assembly: GCF_001483705.2. Lineage (NCBI taxonomy): Eukaryota > Metazoa > Arthropoda > Insecta > Hymenoptera > Apidae > Eufriesea > Eufriesea mexicana. The sequence goes on from NW_016912427.1 coordinate 32,056, forward strand.
ATAACATAGCCGAACATAGAATAGCTAAAGCAAACGAGATGAGACCTCCACTGCTGGCCTCGCCATAGCCAAACAGAATATGTTATGTCACAGTAGAGCGCAGAAATCCACCGAATAACAGAGTGCAACATAAAAGTCAAGGCCATACAAACCTAACGTAGCTTAACCTAGATTAACCAAACGTAACCTAACTAAACATATGCTGCAAAGACCCCATAAATTACTGGTCTCCCCTGAGTCGATCGGGGTATAGTAGAGCTATGTAGAGCGTACAAATCCACCGAATAGTAGTGTATAGCGCACAAGTCAACTCTTCCCTATCCTAATCTATTCAAACATAATCTAAGCGAACCGAATATAACTTAATCTAACGTGCCGAGACCAATATTGCTGGCATCTCCAGAGACAAGCAGGATATACTAGTACACAGTAGAGCCCAGGAAGCTTCCAAATAGCACTATATAGCGCAAAAGTCGCAGACATACTAACCAAACATGAACAATCCTGTCCTGACCAAAAGTAGACTATCTAAACCTAACGGGCTGAGATCACTATTGCTTGCTCCCCCACCGCTAAAGGGAACTTATTAGAGGGGAGTAGAGCGCAGAGAACCATTGAATCGCAGTGTATAGCAGAAAGGTCCAAGCTATACCATCCTCACCATAGCTAACATATCCTAACCAAACGTAGCGTATCTCAAACAGACATAACGAGAACACTATTACCGGCGTGCCCAGAGCCAAGCGGAACATACTACGGCACAGTAGAGTGCACATGTCCACCGCATTAGAGTGTACACAGCAGAAGTCAAAGATACCTTCTCCTAACCTAACCAAACCTAACCTAATCAAACGTAACATAACTGAAACTTACGCACCGAGGAAAACTTTACTGACCTCCACAGAGCCAATCAGAATATACCAGAGCACAGTAGAGAGCAGAAATCCGCCGCAATGCAGTGTATAGCACAAAAGTCGGAGCTCACCTATCCCAACCTAACCAAACATAACGTAACCAAACGTAACCATACACCTCCCAACGTGCCGAGACCTCCATTGCCACACCCCTCAAGGCAAGCGGAGCATATTAGAGGAGAGTAGAGCGCAGAAATCCATAGAATCGCAGTGTAAAGCAGAAATGCCAAAGCCATCCAAACCAAACCCAAACCAATGTAACCTAACAGAACGAAACCTATCTCCACATGGCGAAACGTGACTTATATTGCTGGAGTCCCCAGGGTCGATTAGAGTACAGCAGAGCAATGTAGGGCGCAGACATCCATCGAATAGCCTTGAGTAGCGCAAACGTCAACGCCATCCCCTCCTAACCTACCCAAAGGTGGGGTAATGGATCGTAGGCTAACTTAACGTAACGCGCCGTGACTATTGCAGGTAGCACCTGAGCCAAACAGAACATACCTGGGAACAGAAGATCGCATAGAGCTACCAAATAGCAACGTATAACACAAATGTCAAATAAATCGCAACCTAACGCGACCTAACCTAACTTAATCAAACGTAGAATGACAAAGCTTACCGATCCGGGACCACTACCTTTGGCGTCCCTAGTGACAAGCAGATCATATTAGGGCACAGTGTAGAACAACAGTTCACTGGATGGCGGTATATAACTCAAAAGTCAAAGGTATCCTCTCCTACACAAACCAAACGAAACATAACCTAACGTAGCCTTAATCAAACAAACGTGCCGGGACCACAATTGCTAGCCTCCCCGGAGACATGCTGAATATACTACAGCACAGTAAAACACAGAAATCCGCGGCGTACAGTGTATAGCACAAAAGTCAAGGATACCCTAACCTAACCTGACCTAACCTAACCCAAACAGACGTTGCCTAACTCAGCGTAACGCGCCAAGAAAACTATTGCTATCCTTCCCAGAGCAAAGCTGAACTTATCGGATCACAGCGGACCGCCGAAGTCCACCGAAAAGCAGTGTGCAGCACAAAAGTTCGATCTACTCTCTCCTAACCTAGCCAAACGAAACATACTCGAACGTAACGAAACACAACATAACCTGCAGAGACCATGATTACTGCCATCCCCAGACTCGAGCATAGCGTAGCAGAGCAATGCAGAGCGTAGAAGAACAACGAATGGCAGTGTTCAGCACGGAAGACACAACTGCCCTAACCAAATCTGTCCAAACGTAATATAACCAATCGCACCCTAACACAACCGAACGTGCCGAGACCGCTATTGCTGGATTCCACAGAGCAAAGTGGAATATACGAGAGCAGAGCAGAGCGCAGAAAACATCCAAATAGCAACGGGTGGCAGAAAAGTCGAATAAGCCTTAACTTATCCTGACATAACCTAACGTAGCATAACGTGGAATAACTAAACCTAACCGGCCGAGACCACCACTTCTGGCCTCCCCAGTGTCATGCAGTAAATGCTAGAGAAGAGTAGAGAGCAAAAATCCAACGAATAGAAGTATATAGCACAAAAGCCAATCCACCATAGACTAACCGAACCAAACCTAGGCTAACCAAACGTAACCTGACACAATCTAACGTATCACGACCACCTTTGCTGGCCGCTCCAGGTTCGAGCTGAGTAAAGTAGGGCAATGTAGAGCGCAGAAATCCACCGAATAGCACTGTAAAGCGCAAAAGCCAAAGTTATGCTATCCAAACCGAACCAAAACGAACATAACCTAAACAAATGTAACCTAACTCAAACTAACGTGCTGCGACTAGTACTCCTGGCCACCCCAGTGCCAAGCAGAGCATATTAGAGCACAGTATATCTCAGTAGTACACCGAACAGCAGTATATAGCACAGAGGCCATGCTATTATCTCCTACCCTTACCAAGCGTAGCATAGCCGAACGTAGCCTAAATCAAACTAACGTGCCGGGACTACTATTACAGCCATCCCCAGATTCGACCAGAGTACAGTAGAGCAATGTAGAGCGCAGAATTGCACCGGATAGCAGTGTACAGCACAAAAGTCCAAGCTATCCTCTACTAACGTATCCAAACTTAATATCATCAAACGTAACCAGACGTAATCGAACATGCCGATACTACCATTTCTGGCCTCCACAGTGTCATGTAGTACATGCTAGAGAAAAGTAGAGAGCAGTAATCCAACGAATAGCAGTATATAGCACAAATGACAATCCACCATTACCTAACGGAACCAAACCTAGCCTAACCGAACGAAACCTAACTGAACTTATCGTGTCACGGCCACCTTTGATGGCCACCCCAGGTGTGAGCAGAGTAAAGAGGTGCAATGTAGAGCGCAGAAATCCACCGAATAGCAGTTTAATTCTCAAAAGTCAGAGTTATCCTATCCTAACCCAACCAATCGTAACATACACAAACGTAACCGAACTCAACCTGACGTGAAGCGGCCACTATTGCTGGCTTCCCCAGAGTCGAGCTCTGTATAGTAGAGCACGGCAGGGCGCAGAAATCAACCGAATTACAGCCTATGCCAAGAAAGTTATTGCTATCGAAACCAAAGCAAGACAAACGTAACCTAACACAAACTTACGTGCCGGGAACAAAATTACTGGCCTCGCCAGAGCCAAGCAGGTCATGTTACAGCATAATAGAGCGCCGAAATACACCGTATATTAGACTATACCGCAAAAGTCAATGCTCTGCAAACCTAACCCAGACAAACATAACGTAAGCAAAAGTAGCATAAACGAAAATATCTCGCCTCGACCACTATTGCTGGCCTCCCCAGAGAGGAGCTGAATATAGTAGAGCAATGCAGAGCGCAGAAATCCGCCGAATAGAAGTTTATAACTCAAATGTCAAACTTACCTCTCCTAAGCTATCCAAACGTAATATAGTCAAACGTACCCTAGCTAAACCGAACGTTCCGAGACCACTATTGCTGGAATCGCCAGAGCGAAGCAGAATATACTAGAGCTCAGTAGAGCGCAGGGAGCCACAAAATAGTAGCGTGTAGCAGAAAAGTCGATCATGACCCAACCATACCTAACATAAAATAACATAACCGCATGGGGACTAATTAATCCTAGCGAGCCGAGCCTACTATTTCTGGCATTAACAGTACCAAACAGAATATACTAGAACATGCCGGAGCGCTGAAATGCAACGAATAGCAGTGTATAGTGCATAAGTGGAAGTTACCCTATCCTAACGTAACCAAACTTAGTACAACCAAGTGCAATATAATCAAGCCTATCGTGCCTAGGCCACTATCGCAGGCCATCCTGGTTCCAAACGGGACATACCGAAGCAGAGTGGAGCGCAAATATCCAACGAATGGCAATGTAAGACGCAAAAGTCAAAGTAGCCTATCCTAATCTCTCCAAACGTAACATATCCAAACGTGACGGATCCAAACGTAACCTAATACATCCTGACACGACGAGACCACTATTACTGCCCTCCGCAGAGGAAAGCAGAGAACACTAGGGCACAGTAGCGCGCAGAAATCCACCGCATTGCTGTAAACAGCGCAAGAGTAGAGGATATCCTGACCTAACCTGACCTAACCTAACTTAACCAAACGCATCGTAACTAAACAGAGCGTGCCGCGACCACCATTGCTCGCCTCCAATGAGTCGAGCGGAGTATACTAGAGTGTTGTAGGACACAGAGACTCACCGAATAAAAGTGTACAGCACATAACTGGAAGATATCCTAACCGTACCTGACCAAACCTACCCTAACCAAACGTAGCATGACTAAACACAACTTTCCGCGACCATTGCTGCTGGCATGCCCCGAGCCATACCGAATATAGTAGAGCACTCTACATCACAGGAACCCTACGGAAAACTGTGTACAGCACGAAAGCCAAAGATATCCTAACCAAACATAACCAAACCGGTCTTAACCAAACGTAACATAGCTCAACCTATCGTGCAACGACCACTATTGCTCGCCTCCCCTTATTCGAGCAGAGCATAGTATAGCAGTATTGGGCGCATAAATCCACCGCATAGCAGAGTATAGCACAAAAGTCAATGACAACCTATCCTAATATCGCCAATCGTAACACAACCACACTTAACCTAACACAACATAGTGACCAGCGACCACAATTTCAGGCCTCCACAAAGCCAAGCAGAATATGCTGGAGCACAGTAGGGCGCAGAAGTTCACTGGATTGCAGTGCACACTACAGAACTGGAAGATATGCTAACCCAACCTGACACAACCTAACATACCCAAACGTATTGTAACTCGACATAACGAGACAAGACCAATATTTCTGGCCTCCCAAGAGGCAAGCAGAACGTATTAGAGCACAGTGGAAGGCAGAAATCCACCGAATAGCAGTGTACAGCACGAAAGTCAAACTAGCATATCCTAACCTAGCCAAGCATAACATAACCAAACGTAGCCTAATTCAACATAACGTGCCGCGGCCGCTGTTGATGATCTTCGTAGAGCCAAGCAGTGCATGTTAGAGCACATTAGAGCGCAGAGGTCCATCGAACAGCAGTGTATAGCGCAAAAGACGATATAGCCTGTCTTAACATAGCCAAACGTCACATAAGCGAACGCAAGCTAACTCGACCTAGCATGACGAGGCCACTACAGCTGGCCTCCACAGAGGCAAGGCGCATGTCCTCGGGTGCAGTAGCGCGCAGACATCCACCGCGATGTAGTGAAAAGCACAAAAGACGAATATAACCTTACCTGGCCTAACCATACGTAGCGTAACTCAAAATTACGTAAAGCGACAACTGCTGCTGACGCCCTCAGAGACAAGCAGAATATAGTAGATGGTATATGATCGCAGGAATCCACCGGAGAAGAGTGTATAGCAAGAAAGTCAGAGCTATCCTTATCAAACTTAGCCTAACATAACCAAACCAAACGTAACCTAATTAAGACTAACGTGCCACGAGCACTAATGCACCCCTCCATAGATTCAAGGAGAGTGCAGTAGAACAATGTAGAGCGCAGGAATCCACCGAGTTGCAGTGTGTTTCACAATAGTCATAGAAATCCTGACTAAGCATTCTTAACCTAACCTAACGAAACAAAATGTCGCTCAAGCTGACGTGCCGAGAACGGCATTACTGGCCACGAGAGAGCCAAGCAGAACATATTAGAGCAAAGTAGTGCGCAGGAATCTACCGGATAGCAGTGTAGAATAGAAATGTCGGAGCAGCCTGTACTAACCTGGCCAAACGTAACATACGCAGACGTAGCCTAACTAAACCTAACACGACGATACCACTACTGCTGCCCCCCCCCCCAGAGGCAAGCAGAATGTACTAGAGCACAGCTGAGCGCAGGAATCCACCACACTGCAGTGAACAGCACAAAAGCCTTGCATATGCTATACCAACATGAACAAATCTAACCTAACCGAATGTAGCATAAAGCAATATGACGTGCCGCGACCACGGCTCCTGTCCTCCCCAGGGCTAAGTACAATGTATTAGAGCACAGTAGATCACGAGAACCCTGTGAAAGGTAGTGTAAGGCACAAAGACAAAGTTACAGTCTTATCCATTCTATGCTAACTTGACCAAAAGTACCATAAATGCACGTAGCATTACAAAACCCAAAGTGCCGGTACCACTGTTGCTGTCCTCCCCAGAGAAAAGCAGCATATTCCAGAGCACAGCAGAGCGCTGAAATCCACCGCATTGAAGTGAAAAGCACAAAAGTCGATGGCACCCTAACATAACCCAAACAAATCTATCCCAACCGCACGTAACGCACCGAAACCCAACTCGCCGCGGCCACAGTTTCTGGCCTCCACAGAGCGAGGCAGGGCATATTAGATCACAGTAGAGCGCAGAAATCCACCGAATAGCCGTGGATAGCGCGAAAGACGGAGCCATCCTATCCAAACCTAACATAGCCTAACCTAACCGGACGTAGTAGAACTTAACCTATCGAGCTGGCACCAGCGTTGCTGGCCACCACTGAGCGAAGAAGATCATATTAGAGCACAGCAGAGCGCAGAAATCCATCGAATACAAATGTACAGCACGATAGTCAAAGACATCCTAGCCAAACACATACCAACCTCACGTAATCAAACGGAACCTTACATAATCTATCGCGCCACGACCATTATTTCCGGCCTCCCCAGTGTGGAGCAGAGTATAGTGGAGAAATGTAGAGCGCAGATGTCCACAGAATAGCAGTGCATATCACAAAATTCAAAGCTACCCAGACCTAAACCATACTAACATAGACTGACCAAACGCAGCCTAACTAAACCTATCGCCCCGAGACGACTATCGCTGGCATCCACCGAGCCAAGCAGAACATAATAGAGCACAGTAGAAAACAGAAATACAACGAAAGGCAGTGTACAGCATAAATGTCTAAGCAATCATATACTAGCGTAACCTAACGTAGCACAGCCAAACGTAACCTAACTCAACCTGACTTGCCACAACCTCTATTGCCGGCCTCACGAGAGCCAAGCAGATTGTGATGGAGTCCTGCTGAGCGCAGAAGTCCTTACAATAGCTGTGTATGGCACATAGGCCGAAAACATCCTAACCTAATACAACGCTACCTAACCTAGCCAATCGTATGCCGTCTCAAACCAAACTGACGCGACCACAATTACTGGCACCCCCAGAGCCAAGCAGAATATATTAGACGAGAGTAGGGCGCAGAAATCCATTGAATCGCAGCGTACGGCAGAAAAGTCAAAGCTATCTGAACCTATCCCATGCTAACATAAGCAAAACCGCAAGTAACCTAACACAAACTAACTTGCCGCGACCACTATTTCTGGCCTCCCCACAACAAAAGAGAGCATACTAGAGGGCAGAAGAGCGTAGAAATCCACCCAATTGGAGTGTACATCCCAAAGGTCAAGACTATCCTGTCCTAACCTGACCGTTCGTAGCGTTACCAGACGTAACTTAGCAGAACATAACGTGCCACGACCAGTATTGCTGGCCGCAACAGAGCCAAGCAGAGAATAATAGAAGAGAATATAGCGCAG
>NW_016912427.1:44317-45678 GCF_001483705.2 Eufriesea mexicana
CTCTAGTATGTTCTGCATGTCTCCAGGGAGGTCAGAAATAATGGCCACGGCACGTTATGTTCAGTTAGGCTACATTCGGTAAGGCTGGGTAAGGTCAGGTATGGTTAGGATACATTTGACTTTTTTGCTACACACTATAGTGGGACTGATATCTTCCATCTGATATGCTCTAGTATATTCTGCTTGGCTCTGGCGAGGACCGCATTGTTGGTCTCGGCACGTTACATTGAACTATGTTACGTTCGGTTACGTTGCGTTCGGTTAGGTTAGGACAGGTTGCTTCGACTTTCGTGCCATACGGTGCAATTCAGAGGATCTCTGCGCTCTACTGGTCTCTAACATGCTCCGCTCGGCCCTGTGAAGGCCAGAAATAGTGGTCTCGACACCTTAGATTGAGTTATGTTACGTTTGGTTATGATGGGTTTTTGGCCAGGCATGGTTGTAATAGAGTTGATTTTTCCGCTATACACCTTCATCTATGTATTTCTGTACTCTGCTCTCCTGTAGTATGTTCTGCTTGTCTCCGTGGAGGCCAGTAATAGAGGTGGCGGCTCGTTAGCGTCAGTTAAGCTACGTTTGGATGTGTTAGGTTGGGTTAGCTTTGATATATGTGCTGTACACTGCTGCCCTATAGATTCCCGCGAATTACTTTTCTCTATCGCATTCAACATGTCTCTGGGGTCACCAGCAATAGTGGTCGCGGCGCTTTATATTGAGTTACGTTACGCTCGGTTAGGTTATTTTGGCTTGGGTAAGTTTAGGATAACTTTGCTTTTTCTGCAATAAACTGCTATTCTATGGATTCCTGCACTCTGCTCTACTCTAATATGTTGTGCTCGTTTCTGGGATGGCCACAAATAGTGGTCGTGGTACGTTAGGTTGTGTCATGTAACGTTTGGTATGGTTAGGTTAGGACACGTTTGCTTAGTATAGCTTCTGCTTTAGCGCCATACGCTGCTACTCGTTCGATTTCTGCGCCCTACAAAGCTCTAGCAAATACTTCTTCGCACGTAGATTCCAGCAACGGTGGTGTCGGAACGTTAGGTGGAGTAAGGTTGCGTTTTGTTAGGTTACGGTCGTTCGGGAGGGTGTTGATATCTTCGGCTTTTTTGCTACACACTGACAGTCTACGGACTTTAGCCCTCCACTCCTCCCTAGTATCCTCTGATAGTTCCTTGCGAGTCCAGAAATAGTGGTCGTGACATGTTAGGTTCAGTTAGATTAGGTTGGGGAAGGTTAAGTTCGGTTTGCTTTGACTTTTGTGATACAGACTGCTATTCTATGGGTTTCTGTGTTCCACAGTTCTCTTTTACATTCAGCATGTTTCTTGGGACGCCAGCAACAGAGGTCGCGACACGTTA
>NW_016912428.1:0-2432 GCF_001483705.2 Eufriesea mexicana
TCTGCGCACTGCTTTGCTCTAGCTCATTCTACTTGTCCCTGTGGATGCCAGTAATAGGATCTCTATGTGTCTGATTGAGCTGGGCTGCGTTTGGGTATGTCATGTTCGGTTGTGTTAGGATATGCTACTTTTACTTTCGTGCCTTACACTGCCTTTCAGCGGATTTCTGTTATCTACTGTGCTCTACTACTATCTGCTTTTCTCTCGGGTGACCAGGAGCAACGTTCGCGGTACGTCATGTTGGTCTATGATGTGTTTGGATACGTTAGATTACATCAGGTTAGAATACGATACCTACGGCTTTTGCACTATTCACTTCAATGCGGTGGTTTTCTGCGCTCTACTGTGCCCTAGAAAATTCTGCTTGCCTCTGCGGAGGCCAGCAATATTGGCCTCGTCATGTTAGGTTCAGTTAGACCACGTTTGGTTGTGTTACGTTTGGCTATGGTAGGAGAGGCTAAATTGTCCTTTGCGCTATACACTGCTCTTCCGTGGATCTCTGGGCTCTAATGCGCTCTAACATGCTCCGCTTGGCTCTACGACGGCCATAAAAAGCGGTCGCGGCACGTTACGGTGAGCTATGCTAGGTTTGGTTAGGTAAGCTTCGGTCAGGTTAGGTTAGGTTATTTTTGACTTTTGAGTTCTATGCAGATATTCGGTGGATTTCCGCGCTATACGTTGCTCTAATACACTCTGCTCGACACTGTGGTGGCGAGTACCTGCTCTCGCGGCTCGTTACGCTACGCTAAGCTACGATTCATTAGGTTACGTTTGGTTAAGTTTGCCTATGATACCTCGACTTTCGCACTATACACTGTTATCAGATGGATTTATGTGATCCACTGTGCTCCACGACATTGTGCTTGGGCCTACGGAGGGCAGGAGTTGAGGTCGCGGCACGATGTGATCAGCTATGCAACGTTTTTTCGTGTGACGTTGGGTCGAGTTAAGCTACGGTATCTTCCACTCTTGTGACATGCACTGCTATTCGGAGGATTTCTGCACTCTACATTGCTCTACTACACTCTGCTCAACCTCGGGGAGATGAGGCATATTGGCCGCGGCACGTTAGGTTGAGTTATGTTACGCTTGGTTAAGATAGGTTAGGTCTTGTTATGTAACGATATCTTCGATTTTTGTGTTATTCACTGCCATGAGCTTGACTTCTGCGCACTACTGTGCTATAGTACACTCTGCTTGACCTTTCGGAAGCCAGCAATAGTGGTCTCGTCACGTTAGGTTGGGTTAGGCTACGTTTCGTTATATTAGGTCTGGTTAAGCTAGGCCAGGTTGACTTAGACTTTCGTGCTGTACACTGTTCTTCGGAGTATTTCAGCGATATACTGTGTTCTGCTGCCTTATGCTTAGAAATGGGGATGCCAACAGTAGTGGCCGCGTCACGTTACCTTGAAGTCGGCTACGTTTGCTTATGTTACGTTAGCTTGGGTTAGGTCTGGATCGATACGACCTTTATGCTGTACGTTGCGAATCTATGGATTTTTGCGCTCTACTGCACCCTAGTAAGTTCTGCTCGACTCAGGGGACGCCAGCAATAGCGGCCGTGGTGCGTTAGTTTCAGTTATGTAACGTTTGTTTATGACCTGATTGGACATATTAAGATATGCTACTACGACTTTTGTGCTATACACCGCTATTCGGTGGGTTTCTGAGCACTCACGTGCTATAATATGCTCTGCTTGTCTGTGTGGAAGCCGGCAGTAGAGGTCTCGGCACGTCAGGATGAGTTATGGTACATTTGGTTAGGTTGGGATATGTCAAGCTCGGTCAAGTCATCTCCGACTTTCGTGCTGTTCACTGCTATTCGGAGGATATCTGCACACGACTGTGCTATGCTATATTCTGCTTGGCGCTGTGGAGTCCGGCATCGGAGTTCGCGGCACGCTTTGTTGAGTTTACCGACGATTTGTTAGTTTACGTTTGATCAGATTATGCTAGGATGTCTACGGCTTCTGTGCTATTCACTGCAATGCTGTGGATTTCTGCGCTACGCTCTGCTCTGGTCCATTCTCCTTGTCCATGTGAAGACGTGCAATGGCGCCCTCGTCTTGTTAGGTTTAGTCATGTTATGCTTGGGCATGTCACGTTTGGCTAGGCGTGTATATGCTGCACAGACTTTTGTGCTTTACACTGCTTTTCGGTGGTTACCTGTGATCTACTGTGCCGTAGTACACTCTGCTTTGCCCCGGGGAGGCCAGGAGCGGTTGCCGCGGCAGATCATGTTGGGTTATGCTGCGTTCGGTTAGGTTTGATTAGGACAGGCTATGTTAGGATACCTACGTCTTTTGTGATATTCACTGCAATGCGGTGGACTTCTGCGCTCCACTGTGCACTGTTACATTCTGCTCGTCTCTGTGGCAGCCAGCAATAGAGGCCTCGTCGTTTTATGCTGAGTTAGGCATCGTTTGGTTGTG
>NW_016912428.1:2548-11900 GCF_001483705.2 Eufriesea mexicana
GGGGGGGGGGGGGCAGCTACTGTCGTGTCGCGGGCTCGTCCTGCCATTACGTTGCGGCGAAGTGCAGGACGCTCCGAAATAAAAAGGGCTGGCCATAGCGGGGTTTTAGTGGATAAGAATCACACATAACTCCGGCCTGTCCCCTACGGGGGCCTGGTATCGTTGGATCATTTCCCCACGTGAAGAAAAGGGAAAGGGTTGGGGTATGTTTGACTTTTGTGCTATACACTGCGTTTCGCTGGATATCTACGCTCTGATGTGTCTAACATGCTCTGCTTGTCTCTACGAAAGGCATCAATAGCGGTCGCCGCGCGTTATGATATGCTATGCTACGCTTGGTTAGGCTAGCTTATGGTGGGTTTGGATACGGTGTCATCGTCTTTCGTGCTATACGCTGCTATTCGGTGGATTTCAGCACTCTGCAGTGCTCTAATATGTTCTATTTGGCTCTGTGGAGTCCAGCAATATTTGCCCAATCACGTTATAGTTAGTTACACTAGTTCTGGATGAAGTAGGGTAGGTCAGGTTAGGTGAGGGTATCCTTCACTCTAGTGCATTCACTACAATGCGGCGGATGTCTGCGCTCTGCTCTGCTCTAGTATATTCTGCTTGGCCCTGTGGTGGCGAGAGGTAGTTTTCTCGGCGCGTTAGGTTCATATTGGTTACGTATGCTTGTGTTACGTTTGGCTATGTTAGGATAGGATAGCCTTGCCTTTTGCGCCATACGGTGAATATTCGGTGAATCTGTGCTCTCTAGTACGCTCTAATATGATTTGCTTGGCTCCGCGGGTGTCGTCAATAGCCGTCGCGGCACGATAGAGCTTGTTAGGCTACGTTTGGTTAGGTTAGGTTAGGTCACGTTAGGTTAGTGTGTCCTTGACTTTTGCGCTGTACGCTGCAATGCGTTGGATCTCTGCACTCGGCTGTGCTCAAATATAATCTGCCTGTCTCTGGGGATGCCAGCAATAGTGGTCTAGGCGCGTTATGTTGAGTTATGCTGCGTTCCGTTATGTTACGTTTTGTGTGATTAGGTTAGTGTAGTTTAGACTTCTGTGCTGCACAATGCCATCCACTGATTTCTGCTCTCCACTCTGTTCAAATATTCCCTGCTTCACGCTGCAGCGGTCAGCAATTGTGGCCTCGGAGGGTTCGTTTGTGCAATGTTACGTATGTTCATGATACGTTTGGCTGGGATATGATAATATATCCCTGACTTTTGCTCTATACACTGCAATACGGTGCATTTCCGCGCTCACCATTGCTCTACTATACTCCGTTCGGGTCTGGGGAGGCGAGCAGTGGTGGTCGTGGCCCGCTAGTTTAGGTTAGGATACGTTTGGTTTGGTTAGGTTAGATCATGTTTGGTTCAAATAGCTACGAGTTTCGTACTGTACACAACTATGTGGTGGATTCGTGCGATCTACTGTTGTCTAATACATTCTGCTCGTCTCTGGGGGCACAAGCAGCAGTGGTCGCGTCCCCTTGTTTTGAGTTACGCTACGTTCCGCTAGGTTAGGTCACGTCAGGTCAGGTTAGGTTATCTTCGACCATTGAGCTGTTCACTGAATTGCGGTGGGTATCTGCTCACTACTGTGTTCAAGTACATTCTGCTTGTCTCTGTAGGGGGCGGCAATTGTGGTCCGCTTGTGTTAGGTTGAGTAAGGCTACGATTGTATATGTTACGCATGACTAGGTTAGCATACGATACATTGACATTTGTGGTATTCACTGCCCCTCGGTTGACTTCTGCGTTCTAGTGCGCTCTAATATGCTATGCCTTTCTTTGTGAGGAAAGCAATATCGATCTCGTTACCTTATATTGAGTTACACTGCGTTTGGACATGTTAGGTTAGGACAAGTTAGGTCAGGATATGTTTGAGTCTTGTGCTTTTCACAGTAGTGCAGTGGTTTTCCGCGCTCGACTGTGCTCTAGTGCCTTCTGATTGTCTCTGTAGAGTGCAGCAATGTTGGCCTCAGCACGGTAGGTCGAGTTAGGTTCGCGTTTGGTTAGTTCAAGTTGGGTTAAGTTCGGTAAGGGTAGCTGTGACTTTCGTGATATATGCTGCTATTCGGAGGATTTCAGCACTCGGCCGAACTTTACTATACTCTGCTTGGCCCTGAGGAGGACAGCAATGGTAGCGTCATGTTATATTGTGTTAGGCTACGTTTGATTAGAGTGTGTTAGGCTATGTTTTGTTAGGGTGGCATCGACTTTCGTGCTATACACTGTTATCGGGTGGATATCTGTGATCCACTCTGCTCTACTACATTGTGCTTGGGTCTGTGGAGGTCACGGGTAGCGATCGCGAATCGTCATGTTGAGTTATGCTACGTTCGGTTGCGTTAGGTTAGGTCACGTTAGGCAAGGACTTCTTAGACCTTTGTGCTATTCACTGCCGTGCGGTGGATTTCTGCGCTCTACTGTGCCCTAATATGCTCTGCTTGGCTTTTCGGAAGCCAGGAAAATCTTCTCGTCACGGCATGCTTAGATACACTACGTTTGGGTAGTTTAGGTACGGCCAGGTTAGGTCAGGTTATGCCTGACCTTTGTGCTACTCACTGCAATGCGGTGAGTTTATGCGCACTGCTGTGCTCTAGCACATTCTGCTTGTCTTTCTGGAAGCAAGCAACAGTGGTCTCGTCGCATTAGGTTGTGTTAAGTTACGTTTGGTTATGTTACGTTTGGCTAGGTTAGGAAAGTATACTTTTTCTTTTGTGCTATATACCGTTATTCCATGTGTTTCTGCGCTCTCACGTGCTACAATATGCTCTCCTTGACACTTGGGTAGCCAGTAATATTGTTCTCGGCGTGTTAGGTTGTGTTGTGTTACGATTGGGTGGGCTAAGTTTGGTGAGGTAAGGAAAGTATAGGTCAGACCTTTGTGCTATACACTGCTGTCCGCGGATAACTGACTCTGCAGTGTTCCAATATTATCTGCTTGGCTCTGGCGGCGCCAGCAATTGTGGTCTCGGCACGATAGGTTGGGTTATGATACGTTTATTTACGTTGGGTTATGTCAAGCTCAGTCTGGTTGCACTGCCTTTCGTGCTCTACACTGCTGTTCAGAGGATTTCTGCGCTCGACAGTGCACTACTATACTCTGCTTGGTGATGTTGGGGCCAGCAATAGTGGTCGCGGCGCGTTAAATTATGTTAGGCTGCGTTGCATTAGGTTAAGTTGGGTTAACTTTGTTTAGGATACCTGTGACCCTCGAGATATGCACTGTTATCAGGTGGATTTTTGTGATCCATTCTGATCTACTACGTTATGGTTGGGGCTGCGGAAGCTAGGACTAGCAATAGTGGTCGCGGCACGTTATGTTCAGCTATGCCACGTTCCTTTAGGTTATGTTCGGTCATGTTAGGTTAGGATATCTTCGACTTCTATGCTACTCACTGCAATGCGGTTGATTTTTGCGCACTACTGTGCTCCGGCACATCCTGCTTGTCTCTATGGAAGCCTGCAATAGTGGTCAGACCGTATTATGTTGAGTTAGTCTCCGTTTGGGTGTGTTACATTTGGCTGTGTTAGGAAAGTCTATTTTGATCTCTGTGCTATTCTCTGCTATTCGGTAGATTTCTGCGCTCTAATGTGCTCTAATGTGATCTGCTTGTCCCTGGGGATACCAGTAAAATTGGTCGCCTCAAGTTATGCTTAGACACACTAAGTTCCGATAAGTACGGTAAGGTCAGGTTATGTCAGGTTATGGTTGACTTTTGCGCTATACACTTCAATGTTGTTGTTTTCTGCGCTCTGCTGTGCACTAGTTCATTCTGGTTGGCTCTGGGGAGTCCAGCAACCGTGGCCTCGGCACGTTAAGTTGAGCTATGCCACGTTTGGTTATGTTACGTTTGGTGAGGTAAGGGTAGGGTAGCTTAGACATCCGTACTATACACCGCTGTCCACGGATTCCTGCGCTCTACTGCTCTCTAATATTTTCATCTTGGCTCTGGGGTGACCAGCAATGTCGGTCCCGTCGTGACAGTTAGGGTTGGGCTACGTTTGGGTGTGTTACGGTAGGATAGGTTTGGACAGGCAACCTTGACCTTTGTCTCTTCACAGCTATTCCTTGTGCTTTTCTATTCTACTGTGCCTTGCTGCATTCTGCTCGACCGTGGGGCGGAGAGCAATAGTGGCCGCGACAAGTTACGTTGTGTTACGTTACGATAAGTTAGGTGAGGTTAGGATACGTTTGGATAGTGTATCTTCTACTTTCGTGCTGTATACAGTTATTCGGCGTACTTGTGTGATCTACTGTGCCCTACTACAATCTTTTTGGCTCTGGAGAAGCCAGGAGCAGTGGTCACTTCACGCTGCGTTGAGACATGCTACGCTTGATTAGGTCAGCTTTGGTGAGGTTGGGTTATGATACCTTCAATCTCTGTGCCATTCAACGCAATGCGGTTGATATCTGCGCACTGATGTGCTCTAGTTCATTCTGATTTTCTCCATGGATGCCAGAAGTAGTGGTCTCGTCATGTTAGATTGAGCTAGGCTTCGTTTGGTTATGCCACGTTTGGCTATGTTAGAATATGCTACTGTGACTATCGTGCTTTTCACTGCTTCTGGAAGGGTTTCTGTGATCTATTGCAGTCTACTACATTCTGCATTGCTCTGGGGAGGCCGGGTGCTGTGGTTGCGGCACGTGGGCTTGAGGAATGCTACGTTTGGTTAAGTTATGTTAGCTTGGGTTAGGTATGGGTGTTTACGACTTATGTGCCATACACTACTATCCCATGGACTTCTGCGCTCTGCTGTCCTCTAGTAAGCTCTGCTCGACTCTGGGTATGCCAGTAATAGTGGTCGGTATACGTTAGGTTGAGTTATGTTACGTTTGCTTATGGTAATTTTGGACGTATTAGGATAGGATAGCTTTGACTTTTGTGCTAAACACATATATTCGGTGGAATTCTGCGCCCCAGTGCGCTCTTGTATTTTCAGCCTAGCCTTGGGGTGGACGACAATAGTGTTCTCGGCACGTTAGGTTGAGTAAGGTTACCTTTCGCTAAGGTTGGTTAGCTTGGGTTTGGTCTGGATAGATATGACTTTGTGCTATACACTGCGTTTCTATGGATATCTGGGGCCTACTGTCCTCTAGCAAGTTCTGCTCGACTCTGTGGAGGCCAGCAATATTCGCCGAGGTACGTTAGATTGAGCTATGGTACGTTTGGTTACGTTAAGGGTAGATAAATTAGGATAGGACAGCCTTGACTTTTGTGCTATACACTGCTGTCCGCGGATTTCTGCGCTCTACCGTGTTCTAATATTTTCTGGGGAATACAGCGATAGTGATCTCGGCACGTTACGTTGCGTTATGTTACGTTTGGTTAGGTTAGGTTTTATCAAGCTCGGTCAGGTTGTATTTGACTTTCGTGCTATACACTGCCTTTCGGCGGATTTCTGCAATCGCGTATCTCTACAATATTCTGCTTGGCCCTGGGAAGGCAAGCAATAGTCGCGGCAGGCTATGTCGGTTCAGGCCACGTTTGACCGGATTATGTTAGGTTCTGTTTGGTTAGGGTGTCTTCGACTTTCGGGCTGTACACCATTATCCGGCG
Source organism: Eufriesea mexicana (assembly GCF_001483705.2). NCBI lineage: Eukaryota > Metazoa > Arthropoda > Insecta > Hymenoptera > Apidae > Eufriesea > Eufriesea mexicana. The sequence goes on from NW_016912428.1 coordinate 8,108, forward strand.
GGTTACTGTGACCTACTGTGCTCTGCTGTATTCTGCTTGGCTCTGTGTAGTCCGGCAGCTGTGGTCGGGGCACGCACCTGTGAGTTACGCTACGTTTGCTTATGTTAGCTTTGGTCAGGTTATGTTAGTATATCTTCGACTTTTGTGCTGTTCACTGCAATGCGGAGAGTTTCTTGCGAACTACTGCGCTCTAGTGCAATCTACTTGTTCCTATGGATGTCAGCAGTGATTGTCTCGTCATGTTAGGTTGTGTTAGGCTAAGTTTGGGAATGTTATATTTGGCTAGGCTAGGATATGTTACTATAACACTTGTGCTCTTCACTGTTCCTAGATTGATGTCCACGTTCTACATTGCTGTACTATACTCCGCTCGACTCTGGGGAGGCGAGCAATAGAGGTCGCGCGACGTTAGTTTGAGTTAGGTTATGTTATTTTATGATAGTGTAGGCCAAGTTTGGCTAGAACAGATTTGACCTTTGTGATATACACTGCTATTCGGTGTATTTCTGTGATCTCCTGTGCTCTACCATACTCTGCTTGGCTTTGGGGAGTCCAGGAGCAGTGGTCGCTGCAAGTTATGTTGAGATATGCTACGCTCGGCTAGGTTAGGTTAGGTCAGGTTATGCTAGCGTACCTACGGCTTTTGTGATATTCGCTGAAATGCGGAGGAATTCTGCGTTCTACAGTGCTCTAGTACATTTTGCTTTTCTCCGCCGATGCAAGGAATATTGGTCTCGTAATGCTAGATTGTGATAGACTACGTGTGGATATGTCACGTTTGGCTAGGTTAGGATATGCTACTTCGACTTTTGTGTTATACACTGCCATTCCGTGGATTTCTGCGCTCCAATGTGCTCTAATATGCTCTGCTTGGCTCTGGGGAGGCGAACCATAGCGGCTGCGGCACGTCAGGCTGAGATACGTTCAGATCGGTTGGGTTAGGTTAGGATACGTTTATGGCTGTTGTAGCTACTCCTTTCGTGCTATACACCGTTGTTCGGTCTATCTCTGTCATCTACTGTGCTCTACAAGGTTCTGCTTGGATTTGGGGAGGCCAGGAGCAGTGGTCGCGGTACGTTATATTGAGCCATGCTACGTTCGGTTAGGTAAGGTTAGGTCATGTTTGGTTTGGGGACCTTCAACTTATGTGCTATACACTGCTACTCGGCGAATTTCTGCGATCTACATTGCTCTAATATACTCTGCTCGACTCTTGGGATGCCAGCAATAGTGGACGTGGCACATTTTGTCTGGTCATGTTACCATTGGTTAGGTCATGTCAGACAATATTTGGTTGGTTTCCTTTTACTTTCGTGTTGTACACTGCTTTTCTTTGGATCCCTGAGATCCACTGTGCTCAGCTACATTCCGCTTTGCTTTGAGGAGGTCAGGGGCAGCGGTCGCTGCGCGGTAATTCGGGTAATGCTGCGTTTGGGTAGGCTACGTTGGGCAAAGTTAGGTCAGTATATGCTTGCCTTCTGTGCTATTCGCTGCAATGCGGTGGATTCATGCACACTACTGTGCTTTAGTACATTCCGCTTGTCCGTGTGAAGGCCAGCAGTAGTGGTCTCGTCATTTTAGGTTTAGCTCTGCTGCGTTTGCGTATATTACGTTTGGCTAGGATATGATGGTGTACTTTGACTTTTTTGCTATGCACTGCTGTTCCGTGGATTTCTGCGCTCTGATGTGCCCTAGTGTGATCTGCCTGTCTCTGGGGAGACCATAAATATTGGTCACGTCACGTTACGTTGAGTTACTCTACGTGCGGGCAGGTTAAGTGGGGACATGTTATGTCAGGATATGATTGACATTTGTGCTATTCAATGCAATGCGGTTAATTTCTGCACTCTGCTGTCTTCTAGTGTTTTCTGCTTGGCACCGGGGAGGACAACACTAGTGGTTACGGTACGTTAGGTTGACCTATGCCACGATTGGTTATGGTACGTTTGGTAAGGTTAGAATAGGATAGCTAGTCGTCCGTGCTGTAAACTGCAACACTCCGATGTCTGCGCTCTACTGCGTACGAATATTTTCTCATTGGCTCTGTGGTGGCCATTAATAGTGGTCTCGGCATGTTAGGTTGAGTTATGTTACCTCCAGTTAGGGTGTGTTAGGACGGCTTGGTTAGGATTTCTTGGACTTTCGTGCTATACACTGCTGTTCGGTGGATTTCTGCGCTCTATATTGATCTACTATATTCTGCTTCGCTCTGGGGATGCCAGGAGCAGTGGTCGCCGCACATTGTTTTGAGTTATGCTACGTTCTGTTGGGTTAGGTTCTGGTTAGGTAAGGCTATCTACGGCTTTTGTGTCATTCACTGCAATGCGGTGGATATCTGCGCACTGCTGTGCTCTAGAACATTCTGCTTGCACCTGTGGGGGCCAGCTATAGCGGTCTCGGTCCTTTATATTGAGCTGGATACATTTGTTTAGTTTAGGTTGTATCAGGTATGGTTTGGATATCTTCGCCTTTTGTCCTGTACACTGGAATGCGGCGAACTTCTACGCTCTACTTTTCTCTCGTGCATTCTGCTTGGCGCTGTGGAGGCCAGCAACAGTGGTCTCGCCACGTTAGGTCGAATTCCGTTTGCTTATGTTACGTTTGGTTAGGTTAGGTTTGCGTAGCACTGATTTTCGCGCTATACACTCTTCTTCGGTGGATTTCTGCTCTCTGTGTTGCCCTAATATGCCCTGCTTGGCCCTGCCGAGGTCAGCAATAGCGGCCCCGTTGTGTTAGGTTGGGTTAGGCTCCGTTTGTTTGTGTTACGTTTGGCTAGGTTAGGATAGGCTAATCTGACTTTAGTGCTGTATACTGCTAATCGGTGGATCTCTGCACTCTAATGTTCTCTAATATACTCTGCTTGGCCCCACGAACGCTATCAATAGCGGTCGCGGCATGTTATGTTGTGTTAGACTACGTTTGGTTCGGATAGGTTAGGTCAGGTCAGGTTGAGATATCTTTTGCTTTTGTGCTCTACACTATAAAGCGGTAGGACTCTGCTATATGCTGTGCCCTAGCACCTTCTACTTGCCTCTTTGGAGGCCAGCAGCAGTGGTGTCGGTACGTTAGGTTGAAATATGCGACATTCGGTTATGTTACGTTTGGGAGGTTAGCATGGGATAGTTTAGACCTTTGTGCTATACACTCCTATCCGCGGATTTCTGGGCTCTGCAGTGTTCTAATACTTCCTGCTTGGGTCCGTGTAGGCCTGCAATAGTAGCCTTGGCACATTAGGTTGTGTTTGTTTACGTTCTGTTAGGTTAGGTTTGGTTAAATTTGGTCAGGGTGGCATTGACTTTCATGCTATACACTGTTATTCGTTGTGTTTCTGTGATGTACTGTGCTCCACCACATTCTGTTTGTCTACGAGGAGGCCAGGAGAAGCCGTCGCTGCGATATTTGTTGTGACATATTACGTTCGGTTATGTTAGGCAAGTTCAGGTCATTCAAAGGTACCTACGGCTTTCGTGCTATTCACTGCTCAACGCTGGATTTCTGCGTTCCACGTTGCTCTACTATACCCTGCTCGACTCTCGAGAATCCAGCAATAGTGGTGGCGGCACGTTAGGTTAATTCAGGTTACGTGTGGTATGGTTATGTTGCATTACGTTAGGTTAGGATAGCTCCGCCTCTTGTGATACACCCGGCTATTCTACGGACTTCTGCGCTGTACTGTGCGCCACCACGCTCTGCTTGTGTCTTGGGACGCCTGGAATAGCGGTAGTGGCTTGTTAGCTTGAGTTATATTACGTACAGTTAGTCTAGGTTTGGTTATGTTTGATTGGGATAGCAT
>NW_016912429.1:0-386 GCF_001483705.2 Eufriesea mexicana
CTTCGTGCTGTACACTGTTATTCGATGGATTTCTGTTGCATACAGCGATCTACTACATTATGCCTAGCCCTGGGGAGGCCAGAAGCAGTGGTCGCGGCATGATCTTTTGAGTTTTGCTACGTTCGGCTTGTTAATGTTAGGGCAGCTCATGTAATGTCATCTTGGTCTTCTGTGCTATTAACTCCATTGCGGCGGATTTCTGCGCTCTACTGCGATCTAGTACACTCTACCTGCCTCCACGGAGGTCAGCAATAGTTGTCACGTAATGTAGGTTGAGTTAGGTTACGTTTTTATACGCTACGTTTGGCTACATTAGGACAAGCTACTTTGACTTCTGCGCTATTCTCTGCTATTCGGAGGGTTCCTGCGCTCTACATTGCTCTACT
>NW_016912429.1:420-992 GCF_001483705.2 Eufriesea mexicana
GTGGCTCGTCAGGTTTTGTTAGGTTACGTTTGAATAGGTAACGTTGGGATATGCTTGGTCAGGGAGGCTTTGACTTTCGTGCTATACCAGGTTATTCGGCGGATATCTGTGTTCTACAGTGCTGTACCACATTCTGGTCGTCTATCGGCAGGACAGGCGCAGTGGCCGCGGCACGTTATGGTGAGAGATGCTACGTTGGGTCATGTTACGTTAGGTTAGTATATCTTTGACTTTTGTGCTATTCAGTTCAGTGCGGTGGATCTCTGCGCACAACTTCTCCCTAGTACATTCGTCTTGTTTGTGTCTAGTTCTGCAATAGTGGTCGCGCCCAGTTAGGTTGTGTTACGTTACGTTCTGTTATGTCACGTTTGGCTATGTTAGCATAGGCTACTTCGACCTTTGTTCTACACATTGTTATTCGGTGGATTTCTGCCCTCTATTGCGCTCTAATGTGCTCTGCTTGCCTCTACGAAGGCAATAAATAGCGGTCGCTGTACGTTATATAGGTCTGTGCTACGTTAGGGAAGGTAAGGTTACGCCTGGTTAGGTCGGGGTGTCCTCCACTTTTGCGT
>NW_016912430.1:0-1493 GCF_001483705.2 Eufriesea mexicana
CGCCCCCTCCCCTATGGGGGCCGGGTATCTTTGGAAGATTTCACCAACCCGAAGAAAGGAACGGTTAGGTTAGGATATCTTTGAATTTTGTGCAATGCACTGGATTGCGGTGGACTTCTGCGCTCTACTGTGCCCTAGTATATTCTGCTTGGCTCTGAGGAAGACAGTAGTTGCAGCCTCCGCACATTAGGTTGATATAGGATAGGTTTGGATATGTTACGTTTGATTGGTTTATGTTTTGATTGCATCGACTTTTCTACTATGCACTGCAATTCTATGGACTCCTGCTCCGTGCTCTCATCTAATAAGCTCTGCATGACCCTGTAAAGGACCGCAATACTGGTCGCGGCACGTTAGGCTGTGTCAGAAAGCGTTCGGTTTAGTAAGGTCAAGTTGGGATTGATTAGGATATCTTTCACCCTTGTGCTCAGCACAGATATCCTAAGGACTCCTGTGCTCTACTGTGCTCTATCAGTTTCTTGATATCTCTGCGGACGCCTGCAGTAACGATCGCGGCTTGTTAGGTTGAGTTACATTACGTTTGGTTAAGTAAGGTTTGGTTAGGTTTGTTCAGGATATATTCGAATATTGTGATTTTCATTGCAATGCGGTCGATTTCAGGACTCTACTCTGCTCTAGTTTATTCTGATTGGCTCTGAGAAGGTCAGCAGTATCAGTCTAGGCACGTTAGGTTGAGTTAGGTTACGCCTGGCTATGTTACGTTTGGCTAGGTTACGCTAGGTTGTCTTTGAATTTTCCGCTGTAAGCTGCTACTGGATGGATTTCTCCTTACTACTCTGATCTAATATGCTCTGCTCTGCTCTGGCGAGGCCAAAGAGAGAGCGGCCGCGCCGCGTTAGATAGGGATAAGGTACGTTAGGTTACGTTCGTTACGTTTGGTTAGGTTGGGATATCTTTGACTTCTGTCCTGTGCACTGTATTGCGGTGGTCTTCTGCACTCTACTCAGCTCTACTGTATTCTGCGTGGCCCTGGTGCGTGCAACAATAGCGTACTCGGCTTATTGCGTAGAGTTGGGCTTCGTTTGGATGGTTTAGGCTTGGTCAGGTTAGGTTAGGTTGTCCCTACCTTTGTGCTTTACACTGAAACGCCACGGATTCCTGTGGTCTACTGTGCTTTAGTTTACCCTGCTTGGTTCTCGGGAGGTCAGCAGTAGTGTTGCAGGACGGCTAGGTGGAGTTAGGTTACGTTTGGTTATGTCACGGTTGGTTAGGTTGGGAGAGGATAGTTTTGACTTTCGTGCCATACACTGCTCTTCGGTCGATTTCTGCGCTCTACTGGGATCTAATGTGCTCAGCTTTGCTAAGCGGAGGCCAGAAACACTTGCCGCATCGCGTTATCTAGATTTAGGTTACGTTTGGTTTGGTTAGGTTTGCTTGTGTTTAAGTGTTTGGATTGGATATCTTTAACATTTGCGTTGTAGACTGGAACGCGTTTGATTTCTACGCCCTACTGTGCTCCAGAATGAGATGTT
>NW_016912431.1:0-514 GCF_001483705.2 Eufriesea mexicana
CTATAGCACGCCAATAGTCTCTTTCCCCCTAACTTATGCAAGGAAGTTAGGTCACCACGACATCGGGCGACAATGTCAATAAAATTTTATTTTCCAGGAGGATTCTATTGCATGCAATGCCTATAGCACGCCAATAGAATGGTTCCTCCTTAGCTATGCAAGGAAGTTAACTCACCACGATATTATTCGGAAATGTCAATAAAATTGAAATTTCTAGGCAGGTTCTACAGCACTGAAATTGCTATAGCACGCCCAGAGGATCTTTCCTGCTTCCTTACGCAAGGAAGTTAGCTCACCAGGATATTAGTCGAAAATGTCAACAAAATTTTATTTTCCAGCCACACTCTATATCATTGCAATGGCTATAGCACTCAAAAAGCACCTTTCCTCCTTACTTATGCAAGGACGTTAACTCAGCACGACGTTAGTCGAAAATGTCAATAAAAATGAGCTTTCCAGTCACATTCTAAAGCATTGCAATGGCTACAGCTCGCCAATAGTATCTTTCCTCCTT
>NW_016912432.1:0-499 GCF_001483705.2 Eufriesea mexicana
TGTATTTATCAATGTATGGCTGTATATATGGATGTATGTATGGATGTATGTATGGATGTATAGTGGTATTGATGGATGGATGTATGGATGGGTGGATGTATGCGTGGACGAATGTGCGGATGGGTGCATGTATGCTTGAATGGATGTATGGAACGATGGGTGTATGGATGGATGGACGTATGGATGGATGGACGTATGGATGGATGGACGTATGGATGGTGGATGTTCGGGTGGAGTTATGAATGGGTGTATGCATGAAAGTGTGGATGAATGAATGGATGTATGAATGGATGGATGGATGTATGGGTGTATGTATGAAAGAACGTATGTTTGGTGGTATGGATATATTTATGGATGTTGGTGGGGATGTATGTCTGAATATATGGATCGATGGATGTATGGATGGTTGTATGGATGGATGCTTGGGTGTATGGATGCACGGATTTATGGATGTATGAACGGCTGTATGACAGTAATGATGGATGGATGTATGGATGGA
>NW_016912433.1:0-10977 GCF_001483705.2 Eufriesea mexicana
ACATTTTCGGATAATATCGTGGTGAGATGACTTTCGTACATAAATAAGGAGGAAAGATCCTATTAACGTGCTATAGCCATTTCAATGTTATACAATCTGGATGGAAAATACAATTTTATAAACATTTTCTCTAAATATCGTGGTGAGCTAACTTTCTTGCATAAATAAGAGGGATAGATTCTATTGGCATGCCATAGCAATGGCAATGCTATAGAATTTTAATGGAAAATTAAATTTTATTGACATTTTCGAATAATATCGTGGTGCGCTGTCTTCGTTGCATAGAAAAGGAGGAAAGATTCTATTGACGTGCAATATCCATTGCAATACTATAGAATAAGCATGGGAAATTCAATATTACTCACATTCTCGACTAGTATCGTGGTGAGATATCTTCTTTTCATTAGTACGGAGGAAAGATTCTATTGGCGTGCTATAGCCGTTGCAATGCTATACAATCTGGCAGGAAGATTCAATTTTATTGACATTTTCTTCTAATATCTTGGCGAGCTAACTTTCTTGCATAAGTAACGAAGCAAGATACTATTGGCATGCTATAGCCATTGCAATGCTATAGAATCAGTCTGGGAGATTCAATTTTATTCACATTTTCGACTAATGTCGTGGTGAGCTGACTTACCTGCATAAATAAGGAGGAAAAATTCCATTGGCTTGCTATAGCCATTGCAGTGCTATAGTATATGGCTGGAAAATATAATTTTATTAACATTTTCGACTAATATCGGGGTGAGCTAACTTTCTTGCCTAAATAAGGAGGAAGGATTCTATTGGCATGCTATGGCCATTGCAATGCTGTGTAATCTGTCTGGAAAATCCAATTTTATTAACATTATCTTCCAATATCGTGGTGAGCTAACTTTCTAGCATAAATAAGGAGGCAAAATTCCGTTGGCGTGCTATAGCCGTTGCAGTGCTATAGTATCTGGCAGGAAAATATAATTATATAGACAGATTCGGCTAATATCGGGGTGAGCTAACTGTCTTGCATAAATAAGGAAGAAAGATTCTATTGGCGTGCTATAGCCATTGCAATGACATATAATCTGGATGGAAAATACAATTTTAGTAACATTTTCTTCTAATATCGTGGTGAGCTGTCTTACCTGCATAAATACGGAGGAAATATTCCATTGGCGTACTATGGCCATTTCAGTGCAACAGAATCTGTCTGGAAAATTCAATTTCATTGACATTTTCGAATATTATCGTGGTGGGCTAACTTTCGTAATTAAATAATGTAGAAAGATTCTATTGGTGTGATACTGCCTTTGCAATGCTATAGAATCTTGGTGGAAAATGAAATTTAATTGACATTTTCGACTAATATGTGGTGAGCTAGCTATCTAGCATAAATAAGGAGGAACGATTCTGATGGCGAGCTATAGCCATGGCAATGCTATAGAATCTGGCTGGAAATTTCAATTTTATTGACATTTTCGACTAATATGTGGTGAGCTAGCTATCTAGCATAAATAAGGAGGAACGATTCTGATGGCGAGCTATAGCCATGGCAATGCTATAGAATCTGGCTGGAAATTTCAATTTTATTGACATTTTCGACTAATATGTGGTGAGCTAGCTATCTAGCATAAATAAGGAGGAACGATTCTGATGGCGAGCTATAGCCATGGCAATGCTATAGAATCTGGCTGGAAATTTCAATTTTATTGACATTTTCGACTAATATGTGGTGAGCTAGCTATCTAGCATAAATAAGGAGGAACGATTCTGATGGCGAGCTATAGCCATGGCAATGCTATAGAATCTGGCTGGAAATTTCAATTTTATTGACATTTTCGACTAATATGTGGTGAGCTAGCTATCTAGCATAAATAAGGAGGAACGATTCTGATGGCGAGCTATAGCCATGGCAATGCTATAGAATCTGGCTGGAAATTTCAATTTTATTGACATTTTCGACTAATATGTGGTGAGCTAGCTATCTAGCATAAATAAGGAGGAACGATTCTGATGGCGAGCTATAGCCATGGCAATGCTATAGAATCTGGCTGGAAATTTCAATTTTATTGACATTTTCGACTAATATGTGGTGAGCTAGCTATCTAGCATAAATAAGGAGGAACGATTCTGATGGCGAGCTATAGCCATGGCAATGCTATAGAATCTGGCTGGAAATTTCAATTTTATTGACATTTTCGACAAATATCGTGGTGAGCTAACTTGCAAAAACAAGGCGGTAGAATTCTATTGGCGTGCTATTGCTACAGCAGTGCTACAGAATCTGAATGGAAAGTATAATTTTAAAGACATTTCGGCTAATATCGTGGTGAGCTAACTTTCTTGTATAGGTAAGGATGTAAGATTCTAATGGCGTGCTATGGCCATTGCAATACTATAGAACCTGGCCGGACAATACAATTTTATTGACACTTATGAATAATATCCTGTTGAGCTGACTTTCTTGCATAAGTAAGGTGGAAAGGTTCTATTGGCGTGCTATAGCCATTGCAATGCTATAGAATCAGGCTGCAAAATTCAATTCTATTCGAATTTTCGTCTAGCGTCGTGGTGAGCTAACTCTCCTGCAAATATAAGGAGTAAAAATTCCATTGGCGAGCTGTAGCGATTGTTGTGCTATAGAATCTGGCAGGAATATTCAATTTCATTGACATTTTTTAATTTTATCGTGGTGAGCTAACTTTCTTGCATAAATAAGGAGGCAAAATTCCGTTGGCGTGCTATGGCCGTTGCAGTGCTATAGTGTCTGGCTGGAAAATATAATAATATTGACAGTTTCGACCAATATCGACGCGAGCTAACTTTCTTGCATAAATTAGGAGGAAAGATTCTATTGGCGTGCAATTGCCATTGCAATGCCATAGGACCTGTATGGGAAATTCAATTTTACTCACATTTTCGACTAGTATCGTGGTGGGATACCTTTTTTGCGTAAATAAGGAGGAAATATCCCATTTGCGTGCTATACCCGTTGTAGTGCTATAGAATCTGTCTGGAAAATTCAATTTTATTGACATTTTCGAATAGTATCGTGGTGAGATGATTTTCGTGCATAAATAAGGAGGAAAGATTCTATTGGCATGCTATGTCCATTGCAATGCAGTGTTATCTGTCTGGAAAATCCAATTTTATTAACATTATCTACCAATATCGTGGTGAGCTAACTTTTTTGCATAAATAAGCAGGAAAGATACTATTGGCGTGCTATAGATATCGCAATGCTATGTAATCTGTCCGGAAAATTCAATTTTGTTGACATTTTCTTCCAATATCGTGGTGAGCTAACTTTCTTGCATAAATAAGGTTGCAAAATTCCGTTGGAGTTCTATAGCCGTTGCAGTGCTATAGTATCTGGAAGGAAAATATAATTATATAGACAGTTTCGGCTAATATCGGGTTGAGCTAACTGTCTTGCATAAATAAGGAAGAAAGATTCTATTGGCGTGCTATAGCCATTGCAATGACATATAATCTCGTTGGAAAATACAATTTTATTAACATTTTCTACTAATATCGTGGTGAGATAACTTCGTTGCATAAATAAGGAGGAAAGATACTATTCGCGTGCTATAGATATCGCAATGATATAGAATCAGTCTGGATATTTCAATTTTACTCACATATACGACTATTGTCGTGGTGAGCTAACTTTCTTGCATAAATAACGAGGCAAAATTCCGTTGTCGTGTTATAGCCGTTGCAGTGCTATAGTATCTGGCTGGAAAATATAATTATATTGACAGTTTCGACTAATATACGCGCGAGATAACTTTCTTGCATAAAAAAGGCGGTAATATTCTATTAGCGTGCTATAGCCATTGCAATGCCATAGAATCTGGCAGGAAGATTCAATTTATTTGACATTTTCGAATATTATCGTAGTGAGATAACTTTCTTGAATATACAAGGAGGAAGAATTCTATTGGTGCGCTATTGCCATGCAATGCTACAGGTTCTGACTGGAAAATTCAATTTTATTGACATTTTCGGCTAATATCGTGGTGAGCTAACTTGCAAGAACAAGGCGGTAGAATTCTATTGGCGTGCTATTGCTGTTGCAGTGCTACAGAATATGGCTGGAAAGTTTAATTGTATAGACATTTCGGCTAATATCGTGGTGAGCTAACTTTCTTGTATAGGTAAGGAGGTAAGATTCTAATGGCGTGCAATAGCCATTGCAATACTATAGAACCTGGCCGTACAATACAATTTTATTGACACTTACGAATAATATCCTGTTGAGCTAACTTTCTTGCATAAATAAGGTGGAAAGATTCTATTAGCGTGCTATAGCCATTGCAATGCTACAGAATCTGGCAGGAAGATTCAATTTCATTGACATTTTCGAATATTATCGTAGTGAGCTAACTTTCTTGCATAAACAAGGAGGAAGAATTCTATTGGTGCGCTATTGCCATGCAATGCTACAGGTTCTGACTGGAAAATTCAATTTTATTGACAATTTCGGCTAATATCGTGGTGAGCTAACCTCCTTGCATAAATAAGGCGGATAGATTCTATTGGCGTGCGATAGCCACTGCAATGCAATAGAATCTTGCGGGAAAACAAAATTTTATTAACATTTTCGGCTAACATCGTACTGTGCTACTTTCTTACATAATCAATTAGGGAAGATTCAATAGGCGTGCTATAGCCACTGCAATGCTATAGAATCTGCATGGAAAATTATATTGTATTCACAATGTCGTCTAAGGTCGCGGTGAGCTAGCTTTCTTACTTAAATATGGAGGAAAGATTCTATTGGCGTTCTATAGCCATTGCAATGGTATAGAATATTGTAGGAAAATTAAATTTTATTGACATTTTCGACTAATATCGTGGTGCGCTATCTTCGTTGCATGAATATGGAGGAAAGATTCCATTTGCGTGCTATACCCGTCGCAATGCTACAGAATCTGGCTGGAAAGATCAATTTTATTGGCATTTTCGACTAATATCGTAGAGACCTAACCTTCCTGCATAAGTAAGGAGGTAAGATTCTATTGACGTGCTATAGCCATTGGTGTGATATAGAATCTGACTGGAAAATAAAATTTAATGACATTTTCGACTAATATCGTATTGACCTGCTTTCTTACATAAAAAAGGGGGGAAGATTGTTTTGGCGTCCTATAGGCAACGCAATGCTACAGAATCTGGCTGGAAAATTCAATTTTATTGGCATTTTCGAATAATATCTTGGTGACCTATCATTCTTGCATAAGTAAGGAGGTAAGATTCTATTGACGTGCTATAGCCATTTCAATGATACACAATCTGGATGGAAAATACAATTTTATAAACATTTTCTCCTAATATCGTGGTGATCTAACTTTCTTGCATAAATAAGAAGGAAAGATTCTATTGGCGTGCCATAGCCAACGCAATGCTATAGAATTTTACTGGAAAATTAAATTTTATTGACATTTTCGACTAATATCGTGGTGCGCTGTCTTCGTTGCATAGAAAAGGAGGAAAGATTCTATTGACGTGCAATATCCATTGCAATGCTATAGAACCTGCATGGGAAATTCAATTTTACTCACATTTTCGACTAGTATCGTGGGGAGGTATCTTCCTTTCATTAGTACGGAGGAAAGATACTATTGGCGTGCTATACCCGTTGCAGTGCTATAGAATCTGGCTGGAGAATTCAATTTTACTGACATTTTCGAATAATATCGTGGTGAGCTAACTTCCTTGCATAAATAAGGGGGAAAAATTCCGTTGGGCGTGCTATAGCCGTTGCAGTGCCATAGTATCTGCCTGGGAAATATAATTGTGTAGACAGTTTAGGGTAATGTCGGGGTGAGCTAACTTTCTTCCATAAATAAGGTGGAAAGATTCTATTGACGTGTTACAGCCATTGTAATGCTGTAGAACCTGTCTGGAACATTCAATTTTATTTACATTTTCGGATAATATCGTGGTGAGCTAAGCTCCTTGCATAAATCAGGTTGAAATACTCTATTCGCGTGCTATGGCCATTCCAGTGCAATAAAATCTGGCCGGAATATTCAATTTTATTGACATTTTCGAATAGCATCGTGTTGAGCTAACATCGTTGCATAAATAAGGCGGAAAGATTCGATTGGCGTGCTATAGCCATTGCAGTGCTATAGAATTAGCCTGGAAAATTTAAATTTATTGACATTTTCGACTAATATCGTGGTGAGCTAACTTCCTTGCATAGGTGAGCAGGAAGGATTCTATTGGCGTCATATAGGCATAGCACTGCTGTCGAATCTGGCTGGAAAATTCAATTTTATTGGCATTTTCGAATAATATATTGGTGAGGGAACTTTCTTGCATAAATAAGGAGGGCATAAGTAAGGAGGTAAGATTCTATTGACGTGCTATAGCCATTGCAATATTATAAAACATGGCCGGAAAATTCAATTTTATTGGCATTTTCGAATAATATATTGGTGAGGGAACTTTCTTGCATAAATAAGGAGGGCATAAGTAAGGAGGTAAGATTCTATTGACGTGCTATAGCCATTGCAATATTATAAAACATGGCCGGAAAATTCAATTTTATTGGCATTTTCGAATAATATATTGGTGAGGGAACTTTCTTGCATAAATAAGGAGGGCATAAGTAAGGAGGTAAGATTCTATTGACGTGCTATAGCCATTGCAATATTATAAAACATGGCCGGAAAATTCAATTTTATTGGCATTTTCGAATAATATATTGGTGAGGGAACTTTCTTGCATAAATAAGGAGGGCATAAGTAAGGAGGTAAGATTCTATTGACGTGCTATAGCCATTGCAATATTATAAAACATGGCCGGAAAATTCAATTTTATTGGCATTTTCGAATAATATATTGGTGAGGGAACTTTCTTGCATAAATAAGGAGGGCATAAGTAAGGAGGTAAGATTCTATTGACGTGCTATAGCCATTGCAATATTATAAAACATGGCCGGAAAATTCAATTTTATTGTCATTTACGAACAATATCGTGTTGAGCTGACTTTCTTGCATAAGTAAGGAGGTAAGATTCTATTGGCGTGCAATACAGAATCTGGCTGGAAAATTCAATTTTATTGACATTTTCGACTAATATCGTGGTTAGCTGACTTTCCTGCATAAATGAGGTGGGAAGATCCTATTGGCGTCATATAGGCATAGCACTGCTGTCGAATCTGGCTGGAAAATTCAATTTTATTGACATTTCGGATAATATCGTGGTGAGCTAATTTTCTTGCATAAGTAAGGAGATAAGAATCTCATGGCGTGCTATAGCCATTGCAATATTATAAAACATGGCCGGAAAATTCAATTTTATTGTCATTTACGAACAATATCGTGTTGAGCTGACTTTCTTGCATAAGTAAGGTGCAAAGAATCTATTGGCATGCTATAGCCACTGTAATGCTATATAATCTGGCAGCAAGATACAATTTTATTTACATTTTCGGATAATATCGTGGTGAGCTATGCTCCTTGCATAAAGAAGGAGGAAGAATTCTACTGGCGTGCTAGAGCCATTGCAATGCTAGAGAATCTGGTTGGAAAATAAAGATATTATTAACATTTTCCTCTAATATCGTGGCGAGCTAACTTTCTTGCATAAATATGGAGGAAAGATTCTATTGGCGTGCTACAGCCTTTGCAATGCTGTAGAATATTGCTGAAAAACATAATTTTATTGACATTTTCGACTAATATCGTGGCGAGCTTACTTCCTTGCGTGCTTATGGAGGGAACATACTATTGGCGTGCTATAGCCATTGCAATACTTTAGAATCTGGCTGGAAGATTCAGTTTTATTGACACTTTCGACTAATATCGTGGTGAGCTGTCTTTCATGCAAAAACAAGCAGGAAGAATACTTTTGGCGTGCTATTGCCATTGCAATGCTATAGAATCTGGCTGGAAAATTAAATTTTATTGACATTTTCAACTAATATTGTGGTGAGCTAGCTATCTTCCATAAATAAGGTAGAAAGATTCTATTGACGTGCTATAGCCATTGTAATGCTATAGAAACTGCCCGGAACATTCAATTTTATTGACATTTTCGAATGATATCGTTGTGAGCTAACTTTCTTGCATAAATATGGTGGAAAGGATCTATTAGCGTGCTATAGCCATCGCAATGCTATAGAATCTTGCTGGAAAATTAAATTTTATTGACATTTTCGACCAATAACGTGGTGCTCTATCTTCGTTGCATAGATACGGAGGAAAGATTATATTTGCGTGCAATAGCCATTGCAATGCTATAGAATCTGTCTGGAAATTTCAAGTTTATTCGCATATACAACTATTGTCGTGGTGAGCTAACTTTCTTACGTAAATAGGGAGGAAAAATTCCATTGGCGTGCTATAGCCGCTGCAGCGCAACAGAATCTGACTGGAAAGTCCACTTTTATTAACATTTTATTCTTATATCGTGGTGAGCTAACTTTCTTGCATAAATAAGGAGGATAGATTCTATAGGCGTGCTATAGCCATCGCAATGCTATAGAATCTTGCTGGAAAATTAAATTTTATTGACATTTTCGACCAGTATCGTGGTGCGCTATCTTCGTTGCATTGATAAGGAGGAAATATTCTATTGGCGTGCAATAGCCATTGCAATGCTATAGAATCTGCATGGGAAATTCAATTTTACTCACATTTTCGACTAATATTGTGGTGTGCTAACTTTCTTGCATAAACAAGGAGGAAGAATACTGTTGGCGTGCTATTGCAAATGCAATGATATAGAATCTGGCTGGAAAATTCAATTCTATTGACATTTTCGTACAATAACGTGGTGCGCTGTCCTCCATGCATATGTAAGGAGGAAAGACTATATTGGCTAGCCGTAGTCGTTGCAGTGCTATAGAATCAGGCTGGAAAGCTTACATTCCACGACATTTTCGACTAGCATTGTGGTGAGCTAACTATATTACATAAATAAGGTAGAAAGACTCTATTGACGTGCTATAGCCATTGTTATGCTATAGAAACTGTCTGGAACATTCAATTTTATTGACATTTTCGGATAATATCGTGGTGAGCTATGCTCCTTGCATAAATCAGGATGAAATATTCTATTGGCGTGCTATGGCCATTCCAGTGCTATAAAATCATGCTGGAAAATTCACTTTTATTGGCACTTTCGAATGACATCGTGGTGAGCTACCTTTTTTGCATAAATAAGGAGGAAAAATTCCGTTGGCGTGCTATAGCCATTGCAGTGCTATAGTACCTGGCTGGCAAATATAATTGTATCGACAGTTTCGACTAATATCGTGGTGACCTAACTTTCTTGCATAAAGAAGGAGGAAGGATTCTACTGGCGTGCTAGAGCCATTGCAATGCTATAGAATCTGGCTGGAAAATTAAATTTTATTGACATTTTCAACTAATATTGTGGTGAGCTAACTATCTTCAATAAATAAGGTAGAAAGATTCTATTGACGTGCTATAGCCATTGTAATGATATAGAAACTGCCTGGAACATTCAATTTTATTGACATTTTCGAATGATATCGTTGTGAGCTAACTTTCTTGCATAAATATGGTGGAAAGAATCTATTAGCGTGCTATAGCCATCGCAATGCTATAGAATCTTGCTGGAAAATTAAATTTTATTGACATTTTCGACCAATATCGTGGTGCTCTATCTTCGTTGCATAGATACGGAGGAAAGATTGTATTTGCGTGCAATAGCCATTGCATTGCTATAGAATCTGTCTGGAAATTTCAAGTTTATTCACATATACAACTATTGTCGTGGTGAGCTAACTTTCTTGCGTAAATAGGGAGGAAAAATTGCATTGGCGTGCTATAGCCGCTGCAGCGCTACAGAATCTGACTGGAAAGCCCACATTTATTAACATTTTCTTCTAATATCGTGGTGAGCTAACTTTCTTGCATAAATAAGGAGGATAGATTCTATTGGCGTGCTATTGCAATTGCAATGCTATTGAATCTGGCTGGAAAATTCAATTCTATTGACATTTTCGTACAATAACGTGGTGAGCTGTCCTCCATGCATATATAAGGAGGAAAGACTATATTGGCGAGTATTGGCGAGCCATAGTCGTCGCAGTGCTATAGAATCAGGCTGGAAAGCTTAATTTCCTTGACATTTTCGACTAATATTGTGGTGAGCTAACTATATTACATAAATAAGGTAGAAAGATTCTATTGACGTGCTATAGCCATTGTAATGCTATAGAACCTGTCTGGAACATTCAATTTTATTTACATTTTCGGATAATATCGTGGTGAGCTATGCTCCTTGCATAAATCAGGAGGAAATATTCTATTGGCGTGCTATGGCCATTCCAGTGCAATAAAATCTGGCTGGAAAATTCACTTTTATTGGCACTTTCGAATAACATCGTGGTGAGCTACCTTTTTTGCATAAATAAGGAGGAAAAATTCCGTTGGCGTGCTATAGCCATTGCAGTGCTATTGTACCTGGCTGGCAAATATAATTGTATCGACAGTTTCGCCTAATATTGTGGTGAGCTAACTTTCTTGCATAAACAAGGAGGAAGAATACTATTGGCGTGCTATTGCAATTTCAATGCTATAGAATCTGGCTGGAAAATTCAATTCTATTGACATTTTTGGACAATAACGTAGTTAGCTGTCCTCCATTCATATATATGGAGGAAAGACTATATTGGCGAGCCATAGTCGTTGCGGTGCTATAGAATCAGGCTGGAAAGCTTAATTTCCTTGACATTTTCGACTAATATTGTGGTGAGCTGACTATATACCATAAATAAGGTAGAAAGATTCTATTGACGTGCTATAGCCATTGTAATGCTATAGAACCTATCTGGAACGTTCAATTTTATTTACATTTTCGGATAATATCGTGGTGAGCTATGCTCCTTGCATAAATCAGGAGGAAATATCCTATTGGCGTGCTATGGCCATTCCAGTGCAATGAAATCTGGCTGGAAAATTCACATTTATTGACACTTTCGAATAACATCGTTGTGAGTTCCCTTTTTTG
>NW_016912434.1:0-670 GCF_001483705.2 Eufriesea mexicana
TACAGTACTGTTGGCGCTGGATTAATTTGTTCACTGATGATAAAGGTTACTATGCAAGTCCAAAATAATCAGTGTATGGTACGTTTATGGCTAGAGATATTCACAATTTCCGGTACAGTAGTGGTTACATCCACGCATTGAGTACTGAAGCCACTGGATTATCAGATATAATTTTTATCCGATTGTATTTCTAGAATGAAAAAGGGCAGACTCATTTTCGCTCCAGACGTTAACAAGTGGCGAAGCAGTTCTGAGGACATACATCATCACACTACTATAGCCGTTGGAATAACTTTTCACGAGTGACGTAAATTCCAGAGCAATTCTAGAGCAGTCAGTGCTGTGGTAGTGGTTACTTTGATTTCTGTTCAAATATGTGCTGGCGTGTGGAGCAGTTATGCGTGGTTTTCTAGCGTGTAATGAATTCGGGTTATTATTTTGGCGGTAGCTGTCACAATATGATTGGTATATGTGTGAGGAATGTTCGTGTTAATTGACATATGTTTGTGACGAGTATGGCCAGTGGTCGTGATAAACATATTGTACTTCTAGGCCAGTCGAAGGAAAAAGACGCTGTGAGTAAGTATGTCGTGTATGGATTGTATCGTAGATAGGAGCGAGTCCATTTTTACCAATAAAATTATAACTTGTGCTCTGTTATTATGCGTTA
>NW_016912435.1:0-5276 GCF_001483705.2 Eufriesea mexicana
TGTATTAAGCTTACCCATGGGAATGCCAGCAATATTGGTCACGGCGCGTTAGGTTGTGTTAGGAGACGTTTGGTTAGTCTAGTTTGAGCTAAGTTCTGTTAGGGTAGCATTTACTTTCGCGTCATACACTGAATTTCGGAGGATTTCTGCGCTTGACTGCGCTCCACTTCATTCTGCTTGCCTCTGAGATGGCCAGCAATAGTGGCCGCAGCAGGTTACGTTGAGAGATGCTACGTTTGATAGGTTAGGTATGTCTGCGATATCTTCGAACTTCGTCCTATTCACTACAATGCGGTGGATTTCTGCCTACAACTGCTCCCTAGTACGCACGGCTTGTCTCTTTGGAAGCCAGCAGTATCGGTCTCGTCCTGTTAGTTTGAGTTATGTTACGTTTGGTTGTGCCTCGTTCGGCTATGTTAGGATATGCTACTTTGACCTTTGTGATATACATTGCCACTCGGTGCATTTCAGCGCTCTACAATGCTCTACTATACTCTGCTCGACTATGCGGAGGCCAGGAATTGTTGTCTCGGCACGCTATGTTGAGTTATGCTCTGCTTGGTTAGGTTACGTTTGTATGTGTTAAGTTTGGATGGCTTTGACTTTTCTGCCATGCACTTCGATTCCATGTATTTTTGCGTCCTTCTCTCCTCTATTATGTTCTGCTCGGCTCTGTGGAGGCCACAATATTGTTCGCGACTGGTTACGATATGTTAGGTTACTCATGGTCATGTTACGATTTGTTATGTTAGGAAAGGATAGCTTTGACTATTTTGTAACACACTGCTGTTCCGTGTATTTCTGCGCTCCGCTGTGCTCATGTATGTTCTGCTTGAATCTGGGGAGGCCAGCAGTAGTGGTCTCGGCATGCTACGTTGAGCTTGCTACGTTTCGCTAGGCCAGGTTGAGACAGGTTGTGTTAGGATATCTTCGGCTTTTGTGCTATAGACTGCAATGCGGGGGATTTCTGCGCTTTGCTGTGCTCCAATATTATCTGGTTGTCTTTGGAGATGCCAGAATTGGTGGTGTCGGCACGTTAGGATGATTTCGGGTACGTTTGTTAATGTTAGGTCGTGTCAATTTCGGCCTGGATATCTTTGACTTATGTGCTCTACACTGTTATTCGGTGGATTCCATCGCTATACTGTGCTCTACTATATTCTGCATGACATTGTGGAGGACAGAAATGGTGGTCGCTGCACGTTATATTGAGGCAGGCTACGATTAGTTAGGTTACATTCGTTTGGGTTAGGTTCGAATGCCTTCGACTTTTCTGCCATAAACAGCGATTTTTAGGATTTCTGCGCTCTACTGTCCTATAATATTTTCTGCGTGGCTCTAGGGAGGCCGGCAATAATTGACGCGGCACGTTAGGTTTGCTTAGGTTACGTGCGGTAATCATACGATTGGTGAGGTTAGGATAGGATATCTTCGACTTTTGTGCCCTACACTGCTATTCTTTGTATTTCTGAGCTCTATATTGCCCTAAAATGCTCTACTTGGCCCTAGGCAGGCCAGCAATCGTGGTCGCGGGAAGTTAACTGGAGTTAGGTTACGTTTGGTTATGTTAACATCGGTTACGTTGGAATAGGAGATTTTTGACATTGTTCTATACATTCCTTTTCAGAGTATTTCTGCTATCCACTGAGCTGTAGTATATTCTGCTTGGCTCTGGAGAGGACAGCAGTAGTGTCTTCAACATGTTAGGTTGAGCTTGGTTACGTACAGTTATGCTAGGCTAGGTTATTTCGGTAACTATAGTCGCCACCTTCCTGCTGTAAACTGATTTCGGTGGGTTACTGTGCTCTACTGTGCTCTACTACATTCTGCTTTCTCCTCGGGAGGCCAGCAGCAGTTGTCTCTCCACGTTGGGCTGAGTTATGTTACGTTTTGTTACGTTAAGATTCGCTTGATTAGAATAGGATATTTTTGACATTGTTCTATACACTGTTAGTCTGTGTACATCTGAGCTCTACTGCTCTCTAGTGTGTCCTGCTAGGTTCTTTGGAAGCTAGCAGTAGTGTTTTCGGCACGCTGGTTTGAGCTACGTTACGTTTGGTGATGTGTAGGTTGGTTTTCTTAGGGTAGGGTAGCTTCGACTTTTGTGCTGTACACTAATATTCGGTGGATTGCTGCTCTCTACTATGCTATGCTCGACTGTGGAAAAGCCAGCAATGGCAGTCGCGGCTCCTTAGATTTTGTTATGTTACGGTTGGTTATGTTACGATTGGTTGGTTTAGGAGAGGGTAGCTTTGACTTTTGTGCTATACGCAGATATTCGGTGGATTTCAACCCTCTACTGTTCTCTAATATGTTCTGGTTGGCTCTGGGGAGGTCAGAAATGGTGGACTCGGCAACGCTGGGTTGAGTTACGTTACGCTCGGTTTAGCTTGGTTGGGTTAGGTTTGGTTAGGGTAGCTTTGACATTTATGATATAGACTGCTATTCCGTCGTTCCTGCACACTGCGTTGCGCCACTAGCATCCGCTTGTCTGTGGGAATGCCAGCAATACTTGTCTCTGCCCGTTAAGGTGTGTTAGGCTACGTTTGGTTAGGTTACATTAGTTACGGTTTGGTCCGGATTGCATCGACTTTCGTGGCATAAACCCTTGTCCGGTGGACTTCTGCGCTCTACTATGCTCTACTATACTCTGCTTGGCCGTGGGGAGTCCAGCAATAGAGGCCGCGGCTCGCTACGTTGAGTTAGGCTGCCCTTGCTTAGGTTACATTTGTTTCTGTTTGGTTAGACTAGCTTTGACATTCCTGCCTTACACTGCGGTTCTATGGATTTCTGCGCTCTACTGTGCTGTAGTATATTCCGCTTGGCCATGGGTGGCCAGCATTATTGGGCTAGACACGTCAGTCTGGGTTATTTTGCGTTCAATTATATTACGTTTGGTTAGTTTAGGATAGCAGAGCTTAGACTTTTATGCTCTACGCTGCTATTCGTTGGATTTCTGAGCACAACATTGCTCTTCTATACTATGCTCCACTATCGGGTGGCAAGCAATAGCTGTCGCCACACGTTAGGTTAAATTAGGTTACGTTCGGTAACGTTATTTTACGTTGTGTTAGGTTACTATAGCTTTGTCTTCTGTGCTACACGCAGCTATTCGATGGAATTCTGCGATCTTCTGCGCGCTATCACACTCTGCTTGTCACTGTGGACGCCTGGAATAGTGCTGTCGGTACGTTAGGTTGAGTTATGTTACGTTTGTTTAGGTTTGGTTCCGTTAGCTTTGACTTGTGTGCTGAACACCGCTATTCGGGTTATTCCTGATCTACACACTGCTCCACAATGCTCTACCGAACTCCCGTGAGACCAGCAATAGTGGTCCTGGCACGTAAGTTTGGGTTACGTAACGTCCGCTTATGTTATATTTAGTCAGGTTTGGACAGTATAGCTTTGAGTTTTGCGCTATACACTGCAATTCAGTGGATTTCTGCTACCTTCGTAGCTCTACTGTACCCTACTCTACTCTCGAGAGGCCAGCAGTGGCGGTCCTGGCACGACAGGCGTTGCTTGTTTACGTTCTGTTTGGTTAGATTAGAAGAGGTTCGGTCAGGTTGGCCTTGACTTTTTTGTACTACATTGCTACTTGGTGGCTTTCTGCGCTCTACTGTGCGCTTCTATACTCTGTTCGTCTCTGGGTAGGCCAGCAACGGTGGTCGTAGTACGATAGGTTTTGCCATGCAATGTTTGGTGATGCTACCATTGGTTAGGTTAGGACAAAGAAGCTTTGACTTTCGTGCAATACAACGCTATTTGGAGGATTCCTACGCTCTACATTGCCCTACTATACTCTGTTCGTCTGTGGGGAGGCCAGTAATGGTGGTATCGGCACGTTAGGTTTAGTTATGCTACCTTCGGTTATGTTATGTTAGTATGGGTTATGTTTGGATAGCTTTTCCTTTCGTGGTATATACTGTTTTTCGGTGGATTTCTACGCTCTACTGTGCTCTAGTGCGCTCTGCTCAGCACCGTGGTGGCCAGAAATTGTGGTCCTGGTACGTCTGATTGAGTTCGGTTACGTTGCTTTTGGTTGGGGTACGGTAAGTTTGGTTAGGTTGGCTTTGACTTTTGAGCTGCACACTGCTATTCTGTGGATTTCTGCGTTCCACTCTCCAATGTTATGCTCTGCTTGTCTCTTTGGTTGCCAGCAATACTGGTTGTCGCACATTAGGCTGACATAGACTACGTTTGGTTGATTAGGCTATTTTGGGCTACGTTGGGGTAGCTTTGACGTCTGTGCTCAAAACTGCTATTCGATGGACACCTAGGCCATACTGTGCTCTTCCATATTCTGCTTGCCTGTGGGGACGGCAGCAATAGTGGTAGCGGCACGTTAGGTTGTGATGTGTTAGGTTTGGTTAGTTTAGGTTAGGTTAGGTTTGGCCAGGTTGTCTTTGACTTTTGTTCCATACACTGCTATCCGGTGGATCTCTACGCTCTACATTGCACTACCATACTCTGCTCGACTCCGGGGTGGCCAGTAGCGGCAGTCTCGGCACGTTAGTTTGTGTTCGGCTACGTTTGGTTAGGTTCGTTTGTTTGTGTCAGGCGATGATAGCTCTGACTTCCGTGGTGTACACTGTTTTTCTGTGAATTTCTGCGCTCTATTGTGCTCTGCTCGACTCCGGCGATCCCAGTAATAGTGCTTTCGGCACGTTTGGTTGAGTTAGGCTACGATTGGTCGCGTCATGTCAGCATGTGTTAGGTATGTATAGATTCGCCTTTCGTGCCATACACGGTTATTCTGTTGATTTCTGCGCTCTACTGCGCTCTAGTAAGTTCGGCTTGGCTCTGGGGAAACCTGTGATAATGGTTTCGGCACATTAGGTTGAAATAGGATACGTTCGTTCAGGTTACGTTAGCTTTGGTTAGGTATGGATGGCTTCGACTTTTCGTCTATCTACTGCGAATCTGAGGTCTTCTGCGTCCTACTATCCAATATATATTCTGTTTGGCTCTGAGGAGGCCTCGGTGGGTCTCTGCGCTCTACTGCGTGCTGGTACGTCCTGCTTGGATACCGGGAGGCCAGAAATAGTGTTCTCGGCACGCTAGTATGAGACAGAATACGTATGTTTATGTTAGGGTCGGCTTGGTTAGGACAGGATAGCTTTAACTTTTGTTCTATGCACAGCTATTCGGTAGACTTCCTCGCCCTACATTGCTCTAATATGCCCTGATTGGCTCGGGGGAGGCCAGCAATTGTAGTCTCGTCACCTTATTTTGGGGTAGGCTACGTAGGGTTGGGTTTGGTTAGGACAGGTTAG
>NW_016912436.1:0-2753 GCF_001483705.2 Eufriesea mexicana
TTTATGTAACAAAAGTAAGCTCACCGCGATATTATTCGAGAATGTCAGGAAAATTGAATTTTCAACCAAGAGTCAGTGGCGTTGCAATGGCAATAGCACGCCAATAGAATATTTCCTCCTTATTTATGTAACAAAAGTAAGCTCACCGCGATATTATTCGAGAATGTCAGGAAAATTGAATTTTCAACCAAGAGTCAGTGGCGTTGCAATGGCAATAGCACGCCAATAGAATATTTCCTCCTTATTTATGTAACAAAAGTAAGCTCACCGCGATATTATTCGAGAATGTCAGGAAAATTGAATTTTCAACCAAGAGTCAGTGGCGTTGCAATGGCAATAGCACGCCAATAGAATATTTCCTCCTTATTTAAGCAAGAAAGGTAGCTCACCATGATATTAATCAAAAATGTCAATAAATTTGAACTTTCCTGGCAGATTCGAGAGCATTGCAATGGCTATATCACGCCAATTGTATCTTTCCTCATTATTTATGCAAGAAGCTTAGCTCACCACGATATAAGCCGAAAATGTCAATAAAATTGAATTTTCCTGCCAGATTCGAGAGCAATGCAATGGCTATATCACGCCAATTGTATCTTTCCTCATTATTTATGCAAGAAGCTTAGCTCACCACGATATAAGCCGAAAATGTCAATAAAATTGAATTTTCCTGCCAGATTCGAGAGCAATGCAATGGCTATATCACGCCAATTGTATCTTTCCTCATTATTTATGCAAGAAGCTTAGCTCACCACGATATCAGTCGAAAATGTCTGTAAAGTTGAATTTTCCAGGAAGATTCCAAAGCACTGCTATTCCGCTAGCACTCCAACAGAACCTTACATCCTTACTTATGTAAGAAAGTTAGCTCGCAGCGATATTAGTCGATAATGTCAATAATATAGACTTTCCCAACCAGACTCTATAGCATTGCAATGGAAATACTACGCCAATAGTATCTCCCAACCTTATTTATGCAAGAATGTAAGCTCACCAAGACGTTAGTCGAAAATGACAATAAAATTATGTTTTCCAGCCAGATTCTACAGCCTTGCGATGGCTATAGCACGCCAAATGTATCTTTCCTCTTTACCTATGCAAGGAAGTAAGCTCACCGCCGTATTAGTCGAAGATGTCAATAAAATTGAGTTTTTCAGGCACCTTCTAAAGCAATGCAATGGCTACAGCTCGACAATAGAGTCTTTCCTTCATGTTTATGCAAGAAGGTCAGCTCACCACGATATTAGTCAAAAATGTCAACAAAATTGAACTTTCCAGCCAGATTCTATATCATTGCGTCGGTTATAGCACGCTAATTGGTCCTTTCCTCCTTATTTATGCAATAAAGTTAGCACACCACGATATTAGACGAAAATGTCAATAAAATTGAATTTTCCAGGAAGACTGTATAACGCAGAAGTGCCTATAGCACGCCAATCGAATCTTCCCACCTTATTTTTGCAACAAAGTTAACTCACCACGATATTAGTCGTAAATGTCCGTAAAACTGAATTTTCCAGCCAGATTCCACATCATTGCGATGGCTATAACACGCCAAAAGGATCTTTCCTCCTTACCTATGCAAGGAAGTTAGCTTACCACGATATTAGTCGAAAATGTCAGTAAAATTGTATTTTCCAGCAAGATTCTGTAGCATTGCAATGCCTATAGCACGCCAGCAGAATCTTTTCTCCCTATTTATTCAAGAAAGCTAGCTCACCGCGATATTAGTAGAAAATGTCAATAAAATTGAAATTTCCCGGCAGATTCTATAGCATTGCGACGGATATAGCACGAAAGTTGAATCATTCCTCATTATTTGTGAAAGAAGGTTAGCTCCCAACGATACTAGTCGTTAATGTCAGTAAAATTGAATTTTCCGGCCAGATTCTACAGCATTGCGATGGCTATAGCGCGATAAAAGTATCTTTCCTCTTTGCCTATGCAAGGAAGTTAGCTCACCACGATATTAGTCGAAAATGTCAGTAAAGTTGAATTTTCCAGCCAGATTCCGGAGCATTGCAATGGCTATAGCACGCTAATAGAATCTTTCCTCCTTATTTATGCAAGAAAGTTAGCTCACCACGATATTAGTCGAAAATGTCAGTAAAGTTGAATTTTCCAGCCAGATTCCGGAGCATTGCAATGGCTATAGCACGCTAATAGAATCTTTCCTCCTTATTTATGAAAGAAAGTTAGCTCACCACAATATTAGACGAGAATGTCAATAAAATTGAATATGCCATACTGATTCTATAGCGTTGCGATGGCTATAGCACGCCAAAAGGATCTTTCCTCCTTATTCATGCACGAATGTTGGCTCACCGCGATATTAGTCGGAAATGAGAATAAAATTGAATTTTCCAGGAAGATTCTATAGCTTTGCAATGCCTATAGCTCGCCAATAGAATCTTTCCTCCTTATTTACGCAAGCAAGTTAAGTCACCGCGATATTGGTCGAAAATGTCATTAAATTGAATTTTCCGGCCAGACACTACAGCATTGCAACGGATATAACACGCGAAAAGTATCTTCACTCCTTACATACGCAAGCAAGTTTGCTCACCACGGTATTGGTCGAAAATATCAAAAAAATTCAATTTTCCAACCAGAATCTACAGCATTGCGATGGCTATAACACGGCAAAAGGATCTTTCATCTTTACCTATGCAAAGATGCCAGCTCACAATGATATTAGTCGAAAATGTTAGTAAAATTGTATTTTCCAGCAAGATACTATAGCATTGCAATGG
>NW_016912437.1:0-1582 GCF_001483705.2 Eufriesea mexicana
CCAATATTAGGTAATTTTAATTTCCAATATTAGGTAATTTTAATTTACAATATTAAGTAATTTAAACTTCCAATATTAGGTAATTTTAATAATAATTATTGAGTAATATTTTCAATGTTATTTCCAATATTAAGTAATTTTAATATTAATTAGTACGTAATTTTAGCTTCCAATATTAGGTAATTTTAATTTCCAATATTAAGTAATTTTAACTTCCAATATTAGGTAATTTTAATTTCCAATACTAGGTAATTTTAATAATAATTATTGAGTAATTTTTCCAATGTTATTTCCAATGTTAGGTAATCTTAATAATAATTATTGGGTAATTTTAATAATATCTATTGGGTAATTTTAATTTTCAATATTAGGTAAGTTTAATAATAATTATCGCGTAATTCCAATAACAAACATTAGGTAATTTTAATTTCCAATATTAGATAATTATAACAATAATTATAATAATTATTCAATAATTTTCATTTCCAATATTCAGAACAAAATTCTTTCGTGTATACCTTACTAGCCATTTTGTTTTAACAGAGTAAATTCCAGAAATATTCAATTTTTTATTCCCCGTCGTATTCTGACGCAAACCTCGAGAAATTTCATTCCAACGAGATAACTTTGTCACGATTTGTCACACTCTGGGTTTCAACACTACCTGTGTAGGTATATACACGTACCTTGCAGAGATGAGAAGATAGCTATCAAGGCTACAGAAGGTACTCCCACCTAACTTTGCTTTTCATACTTCTGAAATCCCTAGTTTCAGCTTTCCAACGGTATATGCCAACACAGTTACAGAACAACTAAAATTAAAAGTCTTTTCTGATTATACCAAATATTTCAAACACCGATTCTACGTCTACGCCAATGCTTTGCATCATTCCTTATCACTGTATCTCATTTTGTCATCACGTGTCCCACACGTTTCCTTTATTTTTGACTCCATTGAATGTTCGACGACCTAAACCGTTAATTAAAATCCAAATATTCTATCTACACTGTGTCCCATTTATCTAAAAATTCATAAATATCTTGAAAAACACGTTTGATATGAAAAAATGTTTTAGGCGAATACTAAAGAACATCGAGATGTACATACAGTTACTCGCGAAAATATTCGGACACCAAGGTATGTCCGAATTAATCACATCGTATCGCAGATACGTTGTACCCGTGTTGCTTAAGAGTTCTCCGAATTGTTTCGGGATGAACTTGTATTCCATTAACATCCATAATTCAGATGGAAAAAGAATAGTGTGGCGGAAAGCGAACGAAGAGTTCCACCATCGAAACACGAGAGGCACCGTAAAACACGGCGGAGGCAGCGTGATGGTTTGGGGCTGTATTTCGACCAGAGGAATTGGCAATTTAGTTTTTATTCACACCATCGTGGACAAAAACTGTCGCTTACACCTACTGAAAAATAATTTATTAAATAGCGCAGAAAAAATGGGAATTCGCAACAATTTTAAGTTTTATCAGGATAACGACCCCAAACATAAAGCACACGTTGTTCAAGAATTCTTGCTTCATCGTTGCCCGAAAGTTCTTCATCCTCCACCACAATCGTCGG
>NW_016912438.1:0-9784 GCF_001483705.2 Eufriesea mexicana
ACCTAGCAAAACGTAGCACAACCGAAGGCTACCTAATGCAGCCTGTCGTGCCGAGTCCAATGCCGCTGCCCTCCACATAGCCAAGCTGGGTATACTAGAGCGCAGTAGATGTCAGAAATCCGCCGCATTGAAGTGTAAAGCGAAAAGGGGAAGATATCCTTATGTAACACAACCAATCGTAACCAATCCGAACCTAACGTGCCTAGACCATTACTGCTGGCCTCGCCATCGCAAGCAGGGCACATTAAAGGAGACTGGAGCGCAGAGGCCCACAGAACCGTCGCGTAAAGTTCTAAACTAAAAGATATCCAAACCTATCACAAACAAACGTAACCTAGCAAAACCCAACGTGCCGCGGCCACTGTTTCTGGAATTCCCAGAGCAAGGCACGGCATATTAGATCACAGTAAATCGCAGAAATCCAATGAATAGCAGTGTGCAGCAGAAAAGTCAAAGCTAACCTATCCAAACGTACCCAAGCATAACACTGCCAAACGCAACATAACTTAGTCTAACGAGCCGAGGACAATACTTCTGGCGCTCCATGGCCAAGCACAATATACTAGAACAGAGCAGAGCGCAGAAATCAGCTGAATAGTTGTGTACAGCACAAAAGTCGGAGACACGATCACCAAACATGACCAAACCTGACGAAGCCAATCATAACCAAAGTAACCAAGCTAAACCAAACGTGCCACGTCCGACAGTGCTGGCTTCCCCAGAGACAAGCAGATGCTAGTAGAGCAATGCAGGGCGCACGTATCGACCGAATAGCAGTGTATAGCATAATCGTCAAAGCCATTCTAACCAAACTTAGCCTCGAGTAGCATAACAAAGCGTAGCGTATCCAACAAAAACCTGCCACGACCGCTATTTTTGGCCTCCCCAGAGGCAAGCAGGTGCTAGCAGAGCAATACAGTGCACAGATATCAACCGAACAGCAGTTTATTACAAAGGAGTCATAGCTACACTAACCAAACCTGTCCGAACCTAGCCAAGCCATGCGTAACCCTACTCAACATTGCGTGCAAGGGGCCACTATTGCTGGCCTCCCAAGAGCTATCCAAACCACACCCAAACCAACATAACCTAACTAAACGTACCCTAACTCAAACTAACTTGCCGAGCCCACTATTACTGGCATACCGAGAGCCGAGCAGAGTGCAGTAGAGCAATGTATACAGTAGAAGTCCTCGGAACAGCAGTGTATAGCACAAAACTCGAAGCTAACGTATCCTACCCTAACCAACCGTAGCATTATCAAACGCAGCATAACACAACCTATCGTGCCATTACCACTATTGCTGACATCACCAGAGACAGGCAGGATACGGTAGTGTTCAGTAGAGCACAGAAGCCCTTGGTATACCAGTGTTGAGCGCATATGCCAATGCTATCCTAACCTCATCCTACATAACCTAACCTAATCAGACGTATACTAACTAAACCCGACGTGACGCGGCCAGGACTGCTGGCCTCCACAGTGCCTAGCAGAGCATAATAGAGGAGAGTGGAGAGCAGAAATGCATAGAAACGCAGGGTACAGCAGAAAAGTCGAAGTCATCCAAACCTAACCAAAGCTAACATAACCTAACCAAACATAACAAAACCAAACGTATTATAACTGAACCTCTCGAGCCTATACCACTATTACTGAGTGTGCAGCAGAAAGGTCGAAGCTATCATTTTTTTCAAGCGGGGGAAGTCTTCCACATAAAACCGGCCCCCTGGGGGAGCGGGCTGTGCTTTCTGGGAATTTTAACCACCAAAGCCGTCGCGATAGCCAGCCCTTCACATTTCGTAGCTCCCTGGATTTCGAGGCTTCGAAACTGCCACGACGCCCCCGCGAAGCAACCGAAGCTCCCTCCTGGCGCGACGAGAAATCGCACCCGACCTATGCGTGCCCAAACGCGCGAGACGGGACGTTTACCGGCACACACACCATGCAAAACACCGCACCGCGTCGCAAGCATACACTGCGGATGCCGCGCGACAACCACGCGGCGCCGTGAGCCCGGACCACTTTCTCTCGAATAGACGGGCCACCACCCGTCTGCCTTGGTCACGCTCACATAGGTTGCAACGGGAGAGAGAGACGGTCCGCACGGATGTAGCTGCAGCGTCGCTCGGGTAGGCGGTAGCCCAACGCGTTAATCCATTCGGCTGCGAGCCCGGAGCCAAGAGTCGCTGCGCTCGTAGCCTCCACCGCCCTACGCGCGAGGAGCACGCAGAACGCTGGCGGGATCACTCCACGGCCTGCTTCTGTAACATAACGGTCTCGCAGGTGGAGGCCACCGCACGCTATGCACCTAAGCCCACCGTCATATGCACCACAAAGACGGAGGGAGCAAGGTCCAGAACAACCACACGACAATGGACCAGGCGCGCGCTAGCCCACGCCGGAAATTCCTCCAGCGTGTGCTGCGCCGTGTTCCGCCCTTCCCCAGAGTGGTGTCTCCACGTCTCACGTTCCAGCCCGACACGACACATGCACTCCCCGAAGCACCCGTGCCTGGTTCGCACATGTGTCAGACGGAAAGTTTGCCGACTGCCGCTGCGCGCCC
This sequence comes from Eufriesea mexicana, assembly GCF_001483705.2. Taxonomy (NCBI): domain Eukaryota; kingdom Metazoa; phylum Arthropoda; class Insecta; order Hymenoptera; family Apidae; genus Eufriesea; species Eufriesea mexicana. Next base: position 2,565 of record NW_016912438.1, read on the forward strand.
ATGCATCCAGCACTGGGAGCACAATCCCGACCGGCCGGTGCCGCCGGCTGCTCTGCTTCCTCAACCGTGCTCGCCATGCGGTCTACACGGACAGTCGGAGCGTTCGCCTCAAGGAAGCGGCCCCAACTTCAGGAGCACCGTCGCCGCGCCGGTAACCGTCCCGTCTGGCCCATCCAGGGTGGGGTGCAGGCGAAACAACTCCCCGCCATCCCTGGCAGGCGCGGTTCCAGCGCGAAAAGATGATCGTCGATCCTCCAGTGGCCATCCAGGAAGATACTGAGATATTCCATCCGGTCCGGAACATCGACCACGACGCTACCCTTGCGCATCCGTGACTGGGGCGGCTTCCACCAGGACAGACGGCAAAACCTCATTGCATCGGTCTTCTCGGGCGAGATGCTCAGCCCCATCCGCCGGATGCTGCTCGGGACGATGCCTTCGCCGCTTTCCGCGCGCCGCGTGGCCTCCTCCCAACCTGACCCGTCGGCAATCACGAGCATGTCGTCCGCGTAACACGTCAGGATCTGACCGCGGGGGGAGGGGATTGCGCAGCACGGCGTCGTACGCGAGGCCCGGAGGATCGGCCCGAGTACCGATCCCTGTGGAACACGGCAGTTTACCGCCCGCGCGACGGTCGTGTACCGTCCAAGATACTCGATCGAGCGGTCCGCGAAACAGTCGCTAATCATCGCCATTATGTGTTCGGTGTCCCTGTGGTACAGCAGACCATACCGGATGGCCTGTTGAAGGCGTTGGCGATATCAACGCCGACCAACAGCACCACACCACCCCGGTCAACTGCAGCCACCGACATGTTACGAACTCGCTAAATCCTGTTCATCGTCGACCGACCCTGCCGGAATCCGAACTGGCTGACTCTGAGGTCGGGACCAGCGTCAGGTAACTGCACTCAGATACGGGCAGCTAGAACGCTCGCGAAGAACTTTCCCGCCCCGTCGTGCAGGCATATCGGCCGGTGTGCTTTCGGAGCGTCCGGCGGGTTCCCCGGGATGGCGAGCAGCACGAATCCCGTTCTATTACAATATAACGGGAAGCAACCGGTCCTGAGGCATCTGTCGAGAAGCCGCCTCACCAGGTCGTCACACCCCTCCAGATCCAGTGCAAAGGCTGGGCCTGGGATGCCGTCAACTCCGGGGGCGGTGGTCATCGCTCCCACAAGGATGCAGCTATGCTAACCTAACACAACACAACCTAACCCAACCAAATGTGTCCTAACACAACCTAACGTGCCATACCACTGTTGCTCGGATCCCGAGAGTCGAGCAGAGTATTGTTGAGCAATGTAGAGCGCAGAACTCCACCGAATAGCTATGTATAACGTAAAAGTCAAAGCTGTCCTATCCTATCCTTACCAAGCGTAACATACCCAAACGTTTTCTATCACAAACCAACATGCAGAGACCACTACTCTAGGCCTACCCACATTATAGTAGAGTACAGTAGAGCACAGTAGAGCGCAGAAAGCCACTAGATGACAATGCGTACCACAAAAGTGAAAGATATCCCCACCAAACCAGACCTAGCCCAACCGAACCATACGTAAAATTGCTAAAGCAAACTGGCAGAGACCTCCATTGCTAGCATCGGCAGGGCCCAGCAGAACGCATAAGAGCACAGTAGAGCGCATAAGTCCACCGAATAGCAATGTGTAGCACAAAAATCAGGGCCAGCCCCAACCAAACATAACCTAACCTGACCTAGCCGAACGTAAAATGACTCAACATAATGAGGCACGACCGCAATTGCTGGCATTCCCAGATGCGAGTAGAGCATAGCGCAGTTATGTAGAGCGCAGAAATCATTCCGCAATTGCTGGCATTCCCAGAGGCGAGTAGAGCATAGCGCAGTTATGTAGAGCGCAGAAATCCACCGCATGGCAGTGTACTGCACGAAAGACGAAGCTGCCTTATCATAACCTAACCAAATATGACATATCCATGCGCAGCGTAACTCAGACTATGGAGCCGAGACCACTGCAGCTGTCCACCGCATAGCCAAGCAGAGCATACTCTAGTTCAGTACAGCGCAGGAATGTACGGAATAGTAGTGTATACCACAAAAAAACCAAACCCATATTGTCCAAGCTTATAAAAACCTAAGCAAAGCGAACGGAACATAGGTCAAACAAACGTGCCACGAATATTATTGCTATCCTTCTCAGAGACAAGCAGAATATATTAGGGCACAGTAGAGCGCATAAGTCCACCGAATAGCTGTGTGTAGCGCAAAAGTAGAAGCTGTCCTCTCCTAGCTCAGCCAATCGTGGCACAACCGAACTTAACCTAACACAAATTAGCGTGACGAGACTGCAATTACTGTCCTCCCAAGAGCAAAGCAGAGCACATTAGAGCGCAATAGAGGGCAACCCAAAGGAGTGCTAACCAAACCAACCTAACCTGAGAAAACGAATTCTAATTCAATCTAGCGTACCACGTCCACTGTTACTGGCCTCTCAAGGGCCGCGCAGAACGTATTAAAGGAGAGTAGGGCGCAGGTATACATAGAAACGCAATGTATAGCAGAAAAATCAAAGCTATCCAAACCTTACCAATGCTTACATAAAATAACCAAACCTAACCTGACTAAACTTGACGTGACGCGGCCACTATTTCTGGCCTCCACAGAGCAAAGCGGAGCATATTAGAACACAGTAGATCGTAGATGTCCACCGAAAAGCAGTATGCAGCACAAATGTCAAAGGTATCCTCTCCTAACCTAACCAATCGTAACACCATCAAACGTAACCAAACTCAACTAAACATGCCGAAACTATTATTGCTGGCCTCCCCAGAGCTAAGCAGAACATATAAGAGGACAGTAGGTTGCAGAAGTCCATAGAACCGCAGCGTACATCGGAAAAGTCAAAGAAAACCAGGCCAGACCCAAACAAACATAACGTAGCCTATCATAGCCAAACCCAACGCAACCTCTGCGCCCACTATCGCTGGCCTCCCCAGGGTCTAGCAGATTAGAGCAGTGCTCAGTGAAGGGCAGGAGCTCACCGGGTAACTGCGTATAGCTCGAAACCCAAGGCTACCCTGACCAAACATACCCTGTTCTGACCCAACGAAACGCAACCTAACCCAACCCAACGTGCCACGAACACTATTTCTCTCATGCCGAGAGTCGAGTAGGGTGTAGGGGAACAATGTAGAGAGGAGAAATCCACCGAATAGCAGTGTACGGCACATAAGTCAAAGCCACCCTACCCTAACCCATCCAAACGTAATACAAGCGAAAGCAGCCTAACATAACCTAACGTGCCGAGACCGCTATTGCAGCCCTCTCCAGAGGAAAGCAGGACATGCTAGAGAACAGTAGATCGCACAAATGCCCGAACAGCAGTGTACAGTACAAGAGTTGAGGCTATCATAACCAAACTTAGCCTAACCCAACCTAACCGAACGTAACCTGACTCAACATAAGGCACCGAGTCCACTATCACAGGCCACCCCAGAGCCAAGCAGAGCATATGAGTGCACATTAGAGCGCAGAAATCCGGGGAAAAGCAGAGCATATCTCAAAAGTCAAAGTAGCCTCTCTTAATCTAGCCAAACGTAACACATACAAACGTAGCCAAGCACAACCTAACATGACGAAACCACTATTGCTGGCCTTATCAGGGCCAAGCTGAACACGTTAGTTGAGTGCAGAACGCAGATATCCGTACAATCGCTGTGTACATCGGAAAAGTCAAAGCTACCCAAGCCTAACCCAAACCAACAGTACATAATCAAGCATAGCCTGACTCAAACTAACGTGCCGACACCGCTACTGCTGCCACCCCAGAGCCCAGCAAGTCACAGTAGGGAACAGTAGAGCGCAGAAATTCACCGCACTGCAGCAAACAGCAAAGAAGGCAAGGATACCCTAACATAACCTGACATAATCTGACCTAACAAAACGCAGCATAACGTAACATGACGTGCCGCGACCACTGCTCCTGACCTCCACAGGTCAACGCAGAATGTAGTAGAGACCAGTGGATCACAGAAATCCGCCGAAAAGCAGTGTATCCTATCTTAACACAGCCAAACGTCACATATCTAAACGCAGCCTAGACCAACCTAACCAGACGAGGCCAACACTGCGGCCTCCACAGAGGCATGCAGAATGCACTAGAGCACAGTAGTGCACAGAGACCAACCGCACGGCTGTGTACTGCACAGAAGTCGAAGATATACCAACCTAACAAGGCTTAACCTAACTTACCCACGCGTAGCATAGCTCAAAGCAACTTGCTGCGACCATTGCTCCTGGCCTCCCCAGAGCCAAGCAGAAAGTAGTAGATCACAGTAGATCACAGAAATATACCGAATAACAGAGTACAGCACGAAAGTCACAGGTATCCTGTCCAAACTTAGTCTAGGCTAACCCAACCAATCGGAACATAACACAGCCATACTTGCCGCGACCACTATTCCTTGTCTCTCCAGAGTGGAGCTGAGCTTAGTAGAGCAATGCAAGGCGCAGAAATACACCAAATAGCAGTCTATGGCACTAAAGTCAAATAAATCCGAACCGAGTCTTCCTAACCTAACCAAACGGAACGTAACCCTGCTCAACCTAACGTGCCAAGACCACCACCACTGGATACGCCAGAGCCAAGCAGGGCATATTAGGGCACAATAAATGGCAGAGGACCGCGGAATTGCAGTGTATAGCACATATGTTGAAGTAGCCCATCCTTACCAAGTCAAACGTAACAGATCCGAACGTAACCCAACCCAACCTAACATGACGACACCACCATTGCTGTCCTCCTCGAACACTATGGCTGGCCTCCACAAGACCAAGCAGGGTATAGTAGAGCACAGCCGAGCGCAGAAATCCTACGAATGACAGTGAACAGCATAAGAGTCAAATATAACCAGACTGAGCTTGGCATTACCTAACCTAACCAAACACAGCGTAACAAAACCTAACATGCCGAGAGCACTATTGCTTCCTTTGCCGCAGCCAAGCAGAAAATATTGGAGCACAGTAGAGCGCAGTTATCCGCGGATAACGGTGTACAGCACAGAAGCCTATACTGTCCTATCCTACCCTCACCAAACATAACATATCCAAACGTAACCCAACACAACCTAACATGACAAGACAACTATTGCTGGCGCCCACATACGCAAGCAGAATGTAGTAGATTACGGTAGTGCGCAGAAATCCGCCGCAATGCAGTGAAAAGCGCAAGAGCCGTAGATATCGTAACCTAACCTGTCCTAACCTAACCAAACAAAACGTAGCATATCTCAAAATAAGGCGCCAGGACCACTGCTCCCGGAGTCCCCTGAGCCGAGCAGAGTGCAGCACAGCACACTAGATCACAAGTGTCCACCGAATAACAGTGTATATTAAGAAGGACGAGGCTACGCTACCCAAACTTAACATAGCCAAACCACATGAAACCTAACAAGACCTGACGTGCCGCGACCACTATTGCTCGCCTACCCAGTGACGTGCAGAGCATAGTAGAGCAATGTAGAACGCACAAATCCACCGAATAGCAGTGTATGGCAAAAAAGCCAAAGAGATCCGAAACATGCCTTCCTATCCTACCCTAAAGAAACGCAACGTAACTCAAACTAAAGAGGCGATACCACCATTACTGGCCACCCCAGAGAAAAGCAGAACATGTTGGAGCGCAGTAGGGCGCAGAAATCCTCCGAATGGAAGTGGATGGCACGAAAGTCTAAGATATACGGCCCCAACATAACCAAACTTGTCATACGCAAACGTAGCCTAACAAAAGCTAAGACGCCGAGATCACTATTGCTGGCATCCCCAGAGCCTAGCGGAGAATATTAGAACGCAGTATAGCACGGAGGTCGGAGGACGGCAGTGTATAGCACAGATGTCTAAGCTATCCTGCCCTAACCTCGCCAAACGTATCATAACCATAGGTGGCATAGCTCAACCTAGCCTGCCAAGACCACTATTGCTGGCCTCCTTAGAGGCAAGCAGAATATACCGGGGCGCAGCGGAGCGCGGAAATCCACCGTATAGCAGTGCATAGCACAAGAGTCGATCATACCGTGACATAACCTGTCCTTACTTTACCTATTTAAACGGAGTGTATCTAAACATAACGTGACGAGCCAATATTGCTGGCATCCCCAGAGCCTGTCAGAGCACTCAGAGCACTCAGAGCACATTAGAGCGCCAAAGTCCACCGAATAGCAGCGAGTAGCGCAGAAGTCAAAGTAGCTTATCCTAACATAGCCAAACATAACATATCAGAACGAAGCCTAGCTCACCCTAACATGACTAGGCCACTATTGCTGACATGCACGGAGACAAGCAGTATGTACTAGTTTACAGTAGAGCGCAGAAATCCACCGCACTGCAGTGAATAGCTCAAGGGACGTAGATATCCTAACCCAACCTGTCCTAACCTAACGTAACTGAACGTAGCATAACTCAATATGACGTGCCGCGACCACTGCTTCTGGCCTACCTGGAGTAAAGCAAATTGTAGTAGAGCACTGTAGATCACAGGAATCCACCGCATAGCAGTTTAAAGCGGAGAAGTCAATGTAGCATATGCAAACCTAGCCAAACGTGACATGTCCAAACGTAACATAACTCAACCTAACTTGGGGAGGCCACCACTGCTCGCCTCCACAGAGACAAGAAGAACGTTCCAAAGCGCAGTATAGATAGAAATACAGCGCAATGCTCTGAATAGCACAAACGCCGTAGTTATCCCAGCATAACCTGACCTATCCTAACCTTTTCGAACGTTGTGTAACTCAACATAACTGTGGCGAGACCAACACTGCTGGCCACGAGAGCCAAGTAGAGCATATTAGGGCGCATGAGAGCGCAGGAATCCACCGCATTGCAGTGAATAGCGCAAAGGCCACAGTCATGCTAACCTAACCTGCAGTTACCTGACCAAACCAAATGTCGCGTAAATTAACATGACGTGCCGCGACCATTACTCTTGTCCTCGCCAGAGCAAAGCAGAATGTGATAGGGCACTGTCGATCACAGGTGTCCACCGAATAGGAGTGTACAGCACAAGAGTCAAAACTATCCTATCCTAGTTTATCCAATCTTGACATATCCAGACGAAACGTAATTAAACCTAGCGTACCACGACCACTATTGCTAGCCTCCTCAAAGTCGAGCAGAATGGAGTAGAGGAAAGGAGAGCGCAGAAATATATAGAATCGCAGGGTACGGCACAAAGGTTGTGT
>NW_016912439.1:0-720 GCF_001483705.2 Eufriesea mexicana
AGGGCGGCCATTGCTGGCCTCTCCAGAGTCGGGTGGAGAATAGTGGAGCAACGAAGAGCGCAGGTGTGCACCGAAGAGCAGAGTACTGCACGAAAGTCGTAGTTATCCTGTCCTGACCTAACCAAACGTAACAAAAACGAACGTAACTTAACACAACCAACTAACCAAACGTAACAAAAACGAACGTAACTTAACACAACCTATCGTGCATAGCCCTCTACTCCTGGACTCCTTAACGCCAAGCAGCACATATTAGAGGAGAGCGGAGCGCAGAAGTCAATAGAATGGCAGTGGATCTTAGAGAGATCAAGGCTATCCAAACCTAACCCATGCCAACATATACTAACCAAACGTAACATTACTCAACCGGGCGGGCCCCGGCTACAATTTCTGGCCTCCAGAGAGCAAAGCAGGCCATATTAGGGCACAGTAGAGCGGAGAAATCCACCGAATAGCAGTGTATAGCGCAAAAGTCATAGCCATCATGTCCCAACCTAACCAATCGTAACATTGCAAGAAGTAACCAAGCTATGGCTAACGTTCCGCCGGCAGTGTTGCTGGCTTCCCCAGCGCCAAGCGGATCACATTAGACGAGGGTAGGGCGCTGGTGTCCATAGAATAGCAGAAAAATCAAACCTATCCATGCCTTGCACATTCTAACGTGAACTAACCATATGTTACATACCACAACCTAACATGCCGCGGCCACCATATCTGGCC
>NW_016912440.1:0-991 GCF_001483705.2 Eufriesea mexicana
ACAGCATTGCAATGGATATAGGACGCCAATTGAATCCTTCCTCCTTATTTATGAAAGAAAGATGCCTCACCATGATATTAGTCGAAAATGACAATAAATATGAATTTTTCGACCACATTTTATATCATTGCAAAGGCTATAGCACGCCAGAAGGATCTTTCCTGCTTACTTACGCAAGGAAGTTAGCTCACCACGATATTAGTCGAAAATGACAATAAATATGAATTTTTCGACCACATTTTATATCATTGCAAAGGCTATAGCACGCCAGAAGGATCTTTCCTGCTTACTTACGCAAGGAAGTTAGCTCACCACGATATTAGTCGAAAATGACAATAAATATGAATTTTTCGACCACATTTTATATCATTGCAAAGGCTATAGCACGCCAGAAGGATCTTTCCTGCTTACTTACGCAAGGAAGTTAGCTCACCACGATATTAGTCGAAAGTGGCAACATAATTGCATTTTCCGGCCACATTCTACATCATTGCAATGGCTATAGCACACAAAAAGCTTCTTTCCTCCTTACTTATGCAAGGAGGTTAGCTCACCACGATATTAGTCGAAAATGTCAATAAAATTGTATTTTCCTTCCAGATTCAACAGCATTGCCACACCTTTAGCACGCCAAGAGAATCTTTCCTCCTTACCTATGAGAGGAAGTCAGCTCGCCACGCTATCAGTCGAAAATGTCAGTAAAATTGAATTTTCCAGCAAGATTCTGTAGCATTGCAATGCCTACATCACGCCAACCGAATCTTTTCCCCTTATTTGAGCAAGAAAGTTAGCTCATAACGATATTAGTCGAAAATGTCAATAAAATAGTATTTTCCAGCCAGATTCTATAGGGCTGCAATGGCTATAGCACGCCAATAGAATCTTTCCTCCTTATTTATGCACGAAAGTTAGCTCACCTCGATATTAATCGAAAATGTCAGTAAAATTGAATTTTCCAGCAACATTCTGTAGCACTGTAATGCCTATAGCA
>NW_016912441.1:0-257 GCF_001483705.2 Eufriesea mexicana
CCTAACCCATGCAAACGTAAGCTAACCAAACGTAATCTTGCTCTGCCTTACATGTCGCGGCCTAAGTTTCTGTCCTCGCCAGAGCGAAGCAGACCATATTAGAGCACAGCAGCACGGAGAATTCCATCGAATGGCAGTGTATTGCACAAAAGTCGAAGCAATGCTCTACTAGCATGACCAAGCGCAGTATAATCAAGCGTAACGTATCCAAATCAGGGGCCCCACGACCATAATTGCTGGTATCACTAGAGCCAAGC
>NW_016912442.1:0-455 GCF_001483705.2 Eufriesea mexicana
ATGGGTGTAAGAAGAGATGAATGGATTGATGGAAGGGCGTATGTATGGATGCATGTATGGGTGGATGAATGGAGGTATGTACGGATGGATGCATGGATGTAAGTATGGTTGTTTTTATGGATGTATGTATGGATGTATGTGTGTACGTATCTAAGGATGAATGTATGTGTGTATGCATGAATGAATGTACGATTGTATGTATGGATGTATAAATGGATGGATGGATTGGTGGATGTATGTATGCATGAATGGTTGTGTGGACGGATGGATGTATGGATGGATTGAGGTATTGAAGGACGGATGTACGGATGTATGGATGTATGGATGTATGAATGTATGTATGTATGGATGTACGAATGTATGGATGCGCGGATGTATGGATGTATGAATGTATATATTTATGGATGTATGAATGGATGGATGTATGAATGGATGGATGTATGGATGGATGGATG
>NW_016912443.1:0-813 GCF_001483705.2 Eufriesea mexicana
TATAGAATCAGGCTCGAAAATACAATTTCATTGACATTTTCGACTAATATCGTGTTGAGCTAACTTTCTTCGATAAATAAAGAGGAAAGGTACTATTGGCGCGCTGTAGCCAATGCAATACTGTAGAATATTGCTGGGAATTTCAATTTTATGGGCATATTGGAACAATATCGTGGTGAGGTAGCTTTCCTTCATTAATAATGAGGAAGGATTATATTGGCGTGCTATAGCCATTGCAGTGCTATAGAATCTGGTTGGAAAATTCAATTTTTTGACATTTTCGGCAAATATCGTGGTGAGCTCACATCCTTGCATAAATAAGGAGGAAAGATTCTGTTGGCGCTCTATAGCCATTGCAGTGCTATAGAATCAGGCTGGAAAATTCAATTTTATTGACATTTTCGTCTAATATCGTGGCGAGCTAACTTTCTTGCATTAATAACGAAGAAAGAACCTATTGGCGTGGTATAGCCACTGCAATGCTATAGAATCTGTCTGGAATGTACAATTTTAATGACATTATTGACTAATATCGTGGAGAGCTAACTATCATCGATAAACAAGGAGGTAAGATACTATTAGCGTGCTATAGCCATTGCAGTGCTATAGAATCTGGGTGGAAAATAGATTTGTATTGACATTTTCGGCTAATATCGTGGTGAGCTTGCTTTCTTGCATAAATAAGGAGGGGGGACTCTATTGACGTGCTATAGCCATTGCAATGCTGTAGAATCTGGCTCGGATATTCAATTATATTGACATTTTCGGCTAATATCGTGGTGAGCTAACTTTCTGACATAAACAAGGAGGAAA
>NW_016912444.1:0-1509 GCF_001483705.2 Eufriesea mexicana
TAAGTAGCTTTGACACTTCTGATATACACAGCGATTCCGTGGATTTCTGCGTTCTACTCTCCAGTAATTTGTCCAGCTTGGCCCTGTGGAGGACAGCAGTGGTGGTTGCGGAACCTTAGGTTGTGTTAGGTTACGTTCGGTTATGCTATGATTGGACAGGTTAGGAGTTTGACATTAGTTCTACAGTCTGCTACTAGGTGGACTTCTGCTCCCTTCTGTGCCCTAATATTTTCGGCTTTGCTCTGGGAAGGCCAGCAATAGTGTTCTCGGCACGTTACGTATAGTTAGGCTAAGTTTGGTTTGGTTAGTTTGGGTCAGGTTATGTTAGAATGTCTTCGCCTTTTGTGCTATTCACTGCAAGGCGGTGGATATATGCGCACTACTGTGCTCTAGTACACTCTGGTCGTCTCTGTGGAGGTGCGCAATAATTGTCTGGCCATGTTAGGTTGAGTTAGGTTGGGTTTGGATATTTTACGTTTGGATAAGGACAGGCTACATTGACTTTTCTACTTTACACTGCTATTCCGTGATCTACTCTGCTCTCCTACATTCTGCACTTTTCTGGGGTTGGCCAGGAGCAGTGGTCGTGTCACGTCATATTGAGATATGCTACATTCGTTTAGGCTAGGTTGGGTCAGGTTTGGTTCTGGCATCATCGGCCATTGTGCTATTCACTACAATGCGGTGGGTTTCTACGCTCTACTGTGCTCCAGTACATTCTGCTTGTCTCTGTGGAGGACACCGATATTGGTCAGGTCATGTTGGATTGAGTTATGCTTCGTTTGGGCTTGCTGCGTTTGGCTAGGTTTGGAGAGGCTACCCAGACCTATGTGCTTTTGACTGCTATACGGTACATTTCTGCGCACTGCTGTGCTCTAGTATATTCTGCTTGGCTCCGGGGAGGCCAGCAATAGTGGTCTCGGCGCGTTATGTTTAGTTAGGCTACGTATGCATATGACAAGTTTGGTTATGTATGGACAGAGTGGCTAAGACTTTAATGCCATTCAATGCTATTTGGTGGATTTCTGCGACCTACTGCGCACTAGTATGTTCTGCTCGGTCCTGGGGAGGCCTGTAATTGTGGCCTCTGCAAGATATGTTGTGTTATGTTACGTTTCGCTAGGGTAGGTTAGGAAGGAGTGGTTAGGATTTCTTTGACTTTTTTTGATTTTCACTGCTATTCCGTGGATTTCTGCGCTCTGCATTGCTCTACTATACTCTGCTCGACTACGGGGAGGCGAGAAATAGAGGTTGCGGCACGTTAGGCTGATTCCGATTACGTTCCGTTTGGTTAGGTTAGGTCAGGTTAGGTTGGGGTATCTGCGGTTCTTGTGCTATACTCCGCTGTGCGACGGATATCTGCGCCCTACTGTGCTGTAGTACACCCTGGCTGCCTCTGGGGAGGCCAGCAATATTGGCCTCGTCACGCCATGTTTAGTTACACTGCGTTTGTATAGGTTAGGTTAGGTCAGGATTGGTCTGCGTATGTTTGACTTTCCTGCTATATAC
>NW_016912445.1:0-1178 GCF_001483705.2 Eufriesea mexicana
TCACAATGGTCAAAGTAGCTTGTCCTAACATAGTCAAACGTAACATAACTAAACGTAACCTTATTCAACCAAACAGGACGAGAGCTCTATTGCTGGCCTCCACAGGGACAGACCGAATGTACTAGGGGGCAGTAGCGCGCAGAAATCCACCGCACTATAGTGAATAGCACGAAAGTCTAATATCTACCAACCGAACCCGACCAAACCGAACCGAACAAAACGTGGCATAACTCAAAATAAGCTGTCGCGATCACTGCTGCTCGCGACCCCAGAGTCAAGCAGAACATATTAGATCAGAGTATGGCGCAGTAATCCACCGAACAGCAGTGTACAGCGCAAAGGACCATGCTACTCTCTCCGAGCCAAACGAATTTTGACATAACCAAGCACAGCCTAACATATCATGAAGTGCAGCGATCACAATTTCTGCCCTCCGCATGGGCAGAGTATAGTGGAGCAGTGTGGAGCGCTGAAATCCACGGAATGTCAGTGTATAGCTGAAAAGTCGAAGTTATCCTGTCCTAACCTATTCAAACATAATATAATCGAACGTATTATAACCTAACCAAACGCGCGGAGACCAATATTTCTGGAATCCCCATAGCCAAGGAGAAATTACTAGAGCACAGTAGAGCGCAGGGAGGAACCAAGTAGGAGCGAATAGTACAAATGTCAAAGACAACCTAACCTTACGCGATCCAACCTTACCCAACCAAACGCAGACTGACTGAACGTAACAAGTCGTGCGAAGTATTGCTGGCCTCGCCATCGCCAAGCAGAACATATTAAAGGAGAATACAGTGCTGACGTCCAAAGAAACAGAATGGCAATGTATAGCAGAAAATTCTAAGCTACCCTAACCTAACCCAGACGAACCTAAAGTAACCAAACGTAAACTAACACAGCCTAGCGTTCCGATACCACTATTGCTGTCATCCCAGTACCACGCAGCGAATAATAAAGCACAGTGGATCGCAGTAATCCTCCGCGCAGCAGTGTACAGTGCAAAAGTCAGATCTATCTTTTCCTAACCTTGCCAAACATAACACGACCAAGAGTAACCGAACCCAACCTAACGAGCCGAGGCCACTATTGCCAGCCTCCGCAGAGCAAAGCAGAATATGCTAGCGCACAATGGATTGTAGAAATCGACCGCATAGCAGTGCATAGCGCAAAAG
>NW_016912446.1:0-981 GCF_001483705.2 Eufriesea mexicana
ATATAAGCAAGAAAGTTAGGTCACCACGATAGTAGTCGCTAATGTCAATAAAATTGAGTTTTCAGGCCTCATTCTATGGCATTGCAATGGCTATAGCACGCCAATAGGATATTTCATCCTTATTTATGAAAGAATGTTTTTTCACCGCGATATTAGCCGAAAACGGCAATAAAATTGAATTTTCCAGCCAGATTCGATGTCATTTCTATGGTTATAGCACGCCAGTAGTATCTTTCTTCCTTATATATCCAAGAAAGTTAGTTCACCACGATATTAGTCGAAAATGTCAATAAAATTGAGTTTTCCAGCCAGATTCGATGTCATTTCTATGGTTATAGCACGCCAGTAGTATCTTTCTTCCTTATATATCCAAGAAAGTTAGTTCACCACGATATTAGACGAACATGTCAATAAAATTGTATTTTCCAGACAGTTTGGGTTGCATTGCAATGGCTATAGCTCGGAAAATATTATCTTTCCTCCCTTTTTGTGCAGGAGAGTTAGCCCACCACGATATTAGTTGAAAATGTCCATAAAATTGAATCCACCAGCCAGATTCTATAGCATTGCAAAGGCTACAGTGCGCCAATATTATCTTTCCTCATTATTTATGCAGGAAAGGTAGCTCAACACGATATTTGTCGAAAATGTCAATAAAATTGTATTTTCCAGCAAGATTCTATAGCACAAGGAAAGGTAGCTCAACACGATATTTGTCGAAAATGTCAATAAAATTGTATTTTCCAGCAAGATTCTATAGCACGGCAATGGCTCTAACACGCCAATAGTATATTTATTCCTTATTTATGCAACAAAGTAAGCTCAACAGGATATTAGTAAATAATGGCATTAAAATTGTATTTTCCTGTATGATTCTATAGCATTGCAATGTGTATAGCGCGCCAATTCAATTCTTCTTCCTTATTTATGCAAGAAAGTTACCTTTCCACGATACTAGTCGAAAATGCCAATAAAATTGTA
>NW_016912447.1:0-1273 GCF_001483705.2 Eufriesea mexicana
CGTGCCTTCCTAACCCACCCTAGTGAAGCGCAGCATATCTCAAACTAACGTGCCGTTATCACTTTTAGTGGCTACCGCAGAGCCAAGCCGAACATATTGGAGCACTGTACGGCGCAGAAATCCACCGAATGCAGTGAATGGCACGATAGTCTAAGATATTTTGTCCTAACGTAACAAAACCTGTCATATGCAAACGTACCCTAACTAAAGCTAACGCGCCGGACCACTATTGCTGGCCTCCTCAGAGTCAGCTGAGAATATTAGAACGCAGTAGAGCGCAGAAGTCGGTGGATAGCAGCGTATATTACAGGTGACTAAACTACAATGTGCTAACCTCACCAGACGTGACATAACCAAACGTGACATAGCTCAACCGAACGTGACAAGACCACTGTTGCTGACATCTACAGAGACATGCTGAATGTATTCGGGCATAGTAGAGGGCAGAAATCCGCCGCACTTCAGTGAATAGCACAAAGGCCCTAGACATCCTCACCTAACCCGACTTAACGTAACCTAACCCGACTTAACGTAACCTAACCGCAAGTAGCAAACCCAACATGACGTTCCGCGACCACTTCTTCTGGCCTCCCAAGGCCAAGCAGAGTGCAACAGAGCACATTAGAGCACAGAAACTCAAGGAATAGCAGTGCGAAGCGCAAAAGTCAAAGTAGCCTATCCTAACATAGCCAAACGTAGCATACCCAAACGTAACCTAACTCAAAACAGTCATGACGAGACAGCTATTAGCTGACCTCCACAGGAACAAGTAGAGCTCACTTGAGCACAGCAGTTCGCAAAAATCCTCCGTACTGCAGTAAAGAGCACAGAGGTAGAAGATATGCTGACATAACCTGAGTTAACGTAGCATAACTGAACGTAGCGTAACACATCCGAGCGTGCCGCGATAGCTGCTGGCGGACTCCCCAGGGCCATGCACAATGGAGGAGAGCACAGTGGATCACTGGAAACCACCAGAAAATAGTGTATAGCACGAAAGTCGTGGCATTCCTAACCAAACGTAGCCTAACATAACCTAATCAAGCGTAGCCTAACTTAACGTGACGTGCCGCGACAGATATTGCTGGCTTGCCCAGGGCCAAGCGGTATATTGCAGAGCACAGTAGATCACAGAAGTTCACCGAACAACAGTGCAAAGCACGAAAGCCATAGCTATCCTAACTAAACTTTTCCGAACCCAACCTAACAAAACGTAACCTAACTCAATCTAACGTGACGCGAGCGCTATTGCTGGCCTCCACAGAGGCAAGCA
>NW_016912448.1:0-15206 GCF_001483705.2 Eufriesea mexicana
TCTGCTCGAATCTGGGGAGGACAGCGAGAGTGGTCGTGGCGCGTTATTTTGTGTTATGTTAGGATTGGCTATGTTACGATTTGCTAGGTTGGGAAATGATGGCGTTAACTTTCGTGCTGTACACCGCAGTTCGGTGGGTCCATGCGCTCTGCTGCGCTCTAATATGTTCTGCCTTGACCTGGGGAGGTCAGCAATTATGATGTAGGCATGTTTGGTTGAGTCATGTTCGTTTGGCTATGATACGTTTGGTTAGGTTAGGATAGCATAACAATATCTTTTGCGCTTTACCCGGCTATACGGTGGATTTCTGCGCTCTTCATAGCTCTAGTATTCCCTGCTCGACTCTGCAGAGACCAGCCATAGCGGTCGTGGCGCCATAACATGTGTTATGCTTCGTTTGGTTAGGTGTAGGGGGCTATGCGGTGGATTTCTGCGCTCTACTGTGCTATCATATGTTCTGCTGGATCCTGTGGAGGCCAGCAATAGAGGTCTCGGCACGTTACGTTTAGTTATTCTACGTTTGATTGTGTTAGGCTTGGTCAGGTCAGGATACGATATCATTTACCTTTGAACAATACATTGCTATTTGCTGGCTCTCTGCGATCTGCTGTGCTCCAGTATATCGTGCTTGGCTCTGTGGAGGCCTTCAATAGTGGTCATGGCACGATAGGCTTTGTTAGGCTACGTTTGGTAATGCTACGGTTGGTTAGGATAGGTCACGATAGCGTAGAATTTTGAACTATACACCGCTATTCGGAGGATTTCTATGCTCCGCATTGCTCTACTGTACTCTGATTTACTCTGGGGAGGCCAGTGGAAGTGGTCTCGCGACGTTAGCTTGAGATACGCTACGTTTTGTTTGGTTATGTTTTTTTGGGCTAAGCTTGGACAGCTTTGGCTTCTGTGCTACACACTGATATACGTTGAATTTCTGCGCTTCACTGTGCCCTAGCAAGATCTGCTTTGCTCTGGGGAGGCCAGTAATGGCGGTCTCGGCTCGCAAGGTTAAGTTATGTTACGTATGGCTTGGCAAGGTTCGAACAGGTTTGAATAGGGTAGCTTTGACCTTTGCGATATACACTGCTATTCGGTCAATATCTGCGTTCTGCGTTGCTCTACTGGTATCTGCTTCTCTCAGAGGATGCCAGCAATAGCGGACGTGGCACGTTTGGCTTAGCTTGGTTATGCTTGGTTAGGTTGGGTTTGGCTAATTTCGGTTTGGATGGCTTTGACTTTTGTGCTATACACTGCTATTCGGAGGATTACTGCGCATTGCTGTGACCAAGAGCATTCTGCTTGGCTATGGGGACTCCAGGATCATTGGTCTCGGCACGTTAGTCTGAGATACGTTGTCTTTGGTTAAGTTACGTTTGGTTAAGTTAGGACAGGGTAGCTTTACTTTTGTGCTATGCACTGCAACGCGGTGGATTTCTGCGCTGTACATTGCTGTATTATTCTCTGCTCGAACATCTGGAGACCAGCAGTTGTGGTCGCCGCAAGTTAGGTTGAGTTATATCACGTTTGGTTATGTTAGGTTACGTTGTGTTACGTTAGGATAGCTTTGACTTTTGTGCCACACACTGTTATCGTGTTGTCTTCTGCGCTCTTATTGGCGGTGTCACACTGTGCTTGTATCCGTGCACCATAGGTAAAGTGTTCTCGGCACGTTAGGCTGAGTCATGTTTCGTTTGGCTTGGTCAGGTTTGGTTAAGCTTTGTTAGGGTAGCTTTGACCTTTGAGCTACGCACTGCTATCCGTACTATTTCAGCGTTGTACATTGCTTTGGTATACTCTGCCTAACCCTCGTGAGGCAAGCAGTAGCGGTCGTCGCACGTCAGTTTGGGTCACGTTACCTCCGCTTATGTTACGTTTGGTTAGGTTAGGCTTGGTCAGGTTAGGTTAAGGTATCATTGACTCTTGTGTTAAGACGCCAGAAATGGTGGTCGCTGCATGTTAGGTTGAGTTGTGTTCAGATAGTTTAGGCTAGGTCTTGACAGGTTAGGTAGTGATAGCCTTGACTCTTGTGCTGAACACTGCCACTCGGTTGGTTTCAGCGTCCTACATTGCTCTGCTGTAATCTGCATGGCTCTCGAGAGGCCAGAAATGGTGATCGTGTCACCGCACGTTGGGTTACGTTACGGTCGGTTATGTTACGCTTTGCCATGTTTTGGCTTTCTTGCTATAAACTGTTATTCTGTGCAATTCTACGCTCTACTGTGCTCTACCATACTCTGCTCGAATCTGGGGAGGACAGCGAGAGTGGTCGTGGCGCGTTATTTTGTGTTATGTTAGGATTGGCTATGTTACGATTTGCTAGGTTGGGAAATGATGGCGTTAACTTTCGTGCTGTACACTGCAGTTCGGTGGGTCCATGCGCTCTGCTGCGCTCTAATATGTTCTGCCTTGACCTGGGGAGGTCAGCAATTATGATGTAGGCATGTTTGGTTGAGTCATGTTCGTTTGGCTATGATACGTTTGGTTAGGTTAGGATAGCATAACAATATCTTTTGCGCTTTACCCGGCTATACGGTGGATTTCTGCGCTCTTCATAGCTCTAGTATTCCCTGCTCGACTCTGCAGAGACCAGCCATAGCGGTCGTGGCGCCATAACATGTGTTATGCTTCGTTTGGTTAGGTGTAGGGGGCTATGCGGTGGATTTCTGCGCTCTACTGTGCTATCATATGTTCTGCTGGATCCTGTGGAGGCCAGCAATAGAGGTCTCGGCACGTTACGTTTAGTTATTCTACGTTTGATTGTGTTAGGCTTGGTCAGGTCAGGATACGATATCATTTACCTTTGAACAATACATTGCTATTTGCTGGCTCTCTGCGATCTGCTGTGCTCCAGTATATCGTGCTTGGCTCTGTGGAGGCCTTCAATAGTGGTCATGGCACGATAGGCTTTGTTAGGCTACGTTTGGTAATGCTACGGTTGGTTAGGATAGGTCACGATAGCGTAGAATTTTGAACTATACACCGCTATTCGGAGGATTTCTATGCTCCGCATTGCTCTACTGTACTCTGATTTACTCTGGGGAGGCCAGAGGACGTGGTCTCGCGACGTTAGCTTGAGATACGCTACGTTTTGTTTGGTTATGTTTTTTCGGGCTAAGCTTGGACAGCTTTGGCTTCTGTGCTACACACTGATATAATGTTTGGTTATGTTTTTTTGGGCTAAGCTTGGACAGCTTTGGCTTCTGTGCTACACACTGATATACGTTGAATTTCTGCGCTTCACTGTGCCCTAGCAAGATCTGCTTTGCTCTGGGGAGGCCAGTAATGGCGGTCTCGGCTCGCAAGGTTAAGTTATGTTACGTATGGCTTGGCAAGGTTCGAACAGGTTTGAATAGGGTAGCTTTGACCTTTGCGATATACACTGCTATTCGGTCAATATCTGCGTTCTGCGTTGCTCTACTGGTATCTGCTTCTCTCAGAGGATGCCAGCAATAGCGGACGTGGCACGTTTGGCTTAGCTTGGTTATGCTTGGTTAGGTTGGGTTTGGCTAATTTCGGTTTGGATGGCTTTGACTTTTGTGCTATACACTGCTATTCGGAGGATTACTGCGCATTGCTGTGACCAAGAGCATTCTGCTTGGCTATGGGGACTCCAGGATCATTGGTCTCGGCACGTTAGTCTGAGATACGTTGTCTTTGGTTAAGTTACGTTTGGTTAAGTTAGGACAGGGTAGCTTTACTTTTGTGCTATGCACTGCAACGCGGTGGATTTCTGCGCTGTACATTGCTGTATTATTCTCTGCTCGAACATCTGGAGACCAGCAGTTGTGGTCGCCGCAAGTTAGGTTGAGTTATATCACGTTTGGTTATGTTAGGTTACGTTGTGTTACGTTAGGATAGCTTTGACTTTTGTGCCACACACTGTTATCGTGTTGTCTTCTGCGCTCTTATTGGCGGTGTCACACTGTGCTTGTATCCGTGCACCATAGGTAAAGTGTTCTCGGCACGTTAGGCTGAGTCATGTTTCGTTTGGCTTGGTCAGGTTTGGTTAAGCTTTGTTAGGGTAGCTTTGACCTTTGAGCTACGCACTGCTATCCGTACTATTTCAGCGTTGTACATTGCTTTGGTATACTCTGCCTAACCCTCGTGAGGCAAGCAGTAGCGGTCGTCGCACGTCAGTTTGGGTCACGTTACCTCCGCTTATGTTACGTTTGGTTAGGTTAGGCTTGGTCAGGTTAGGTTAAGGTATCATTGACTCTTGTGTTACAGCCATTTGGTGACTTTATGTGCTCTACTCTGCTCTAGTATACTCTGCTTTGCTCTGGGAATGCCAGCAATAGTGCGCTCGGCGCGTAAGGTTATGTAATGTAGCGTTTGGTTGTATTGGGCTTGGATGGGTTAGGATATGATATTTTCGACTTTTGTGCTATACACCGCTATTCCTTGTGTTTCTGCAGACTACGTTACGCTACAATACTCTGCTCGGCTCTGGGGAGCACACTAATATTGGTCTCGGTCCGTTAGTTTTAGTTAGGCCATGTTTAGCTATGTTAAGTTTGCTTGGGTTAGGTTTGGATAGACTTTATTTTCGTGGTATAGACTGTTGTTCGGCGGATTTCTGCGCTCCACTGAGCTCTGGTAGATTTTGCTTCGTTTTCGGGAGGCCAGGAATAGTGGTCTCGGCATGTTAGATTATGATATGCAAAGCTCGGCTATGCTACGCTTTGTAAGGTTAGGGGGTGGTACCATTGACCTTTATGCTGTACACCACTATTCGGAAGATTCCTGCGATCTACTGTGCTCTGGTCTACTCTACTTGGCTCTGGGGATGCAAGCAACAGTGGCCTCGACGCGTTAGGATGAGATAAGCAATGTTCCGTTATGTTACGTTTCGTTCTGTTGGGATTGGGTCCTTTCGACTTTCCCGCTATGCACTGCGTTTCTATGGACACCTGCGCTCTGCACTCCTCTAATATGTTCTGCTTTGCTCTCAGGGGGGCTGCAATAGTGTTCACGGCACGTTGAGTTGTGCCAGGCTACGATCGGTTAGGTTGGCTTGGGCTAGGTTTCGTAAGGATAGCTTTAATTTCTGTGTTGTACACAGCAATTCCATGAACTTCTCCTTTCTACTGCGCCCTAGTACGTCCTGCTTGTCGGGGGAGGGGGGGGGCAGTAAGCGTGGTCGCGTCACGATGGTATCAGCTAAAATACATTTGGTTATGCTTCGATTCTTTCGGTTAGGAAGGGATAGTTAGCACTTTAGTCCTATAGTCTGCTATTAGGTGGATTTCTGCGACCTACAATGCTCTAATGTTCCCAGCTCTGCTCTCACAATGCCAGCATAAGTGGTATCGGCACGTTATTATGAGTCAGGTTACGTTCGGTTTGGTTGTGTTAGGATAGGTTTGGTCAGAATAGCTTTTACTTTTATACTGTACACTGGTATTCGGTGCATTTCTGCTATCTACTCTGCTCTAGTATGCCCTGCCTGGCACTGTGAAGGGCAGCAACTGCGGTCACGGCACGTTAGGTTTAGTCAGGCTATGTTTGTTTATGTTCAATTGGTTTGGGTTAGTCTCAGGCAGCTTTTACATTCAAGAAATACAGTGCGATTCCATAGGTTCCTTCGTTCTACTCTCCACTAAATAGTTCTGCTCCACTCTGGGGAGGCCAGCAGTGCCGGTCGCGGCCCGTTAGTTTGAGTTAGGTTAGGTTTGGTCATGTTACGAAGAGTTAGTTCCGCAGGGGACAGCTTTGTCTTTTGCGCTGTAGTCTACTATTGAGTAGATTTCTACTACCTGCGGTGCACAAATATTTTCAGCTTGTCCCTGGGAAAGCCAGCAATAGTGATCTCGGCACGTTACGTTTATCCAGGTTACGTTCGGTGAGTTTGGGTTATTATAAGTTTTGTCACGATTGCTTCAGTTCTCGTGCTGCAGGCTGCTATTCGGTGGATGCCTACGATCTACTGTGCTCTATTGTGTCCCGCTTGCCTCTGCGGTGGGCTGCAACAGCGGTCTTGGTACGTTAGGTTGAGTTAGGCTATGTTTGGTTATGTCCTGTTGGTTTGGATTAGGCTTGGTAGCTTCTACATTTCCGATAAACACTGCGCATATATGAATTTCTGAGTTCTACTCTCCACTAACGTGTTCCGCTTGACTCTGTTGAGGCCACCAATAGTGGTCGCGGAAGGTTGTGTTGGATTGGTTACGTTACGGTTGGCTTTGTTAGGAGAGGATGGCTTTTACTCTAGTGCTATAGTCTGCTATTAGGTGGATTTCTGCTCCCTACGGTGCTTCAATATTTTCAGCTTGGCTCCGGGAAGGCCAGCAAGGGTAGAATCAGCACGTTATGATGAGTCAGGCCACGTTCGGTTGAGTTGGGTTAGACTACATTTTGTAAGAGTAGCTTCTATTTTTGTGCTGTACACTGCTATTCTGTGGATTTCTGCGATCTACTGTGCTCTAGTATGTCCTTCTTGACTCTGTGGACTGCAGCAATAGCGGTCTCGGTACGTTAGCCTGAGACAGGCTATGTTTCGTTATGTTTTGTTGGTTTGGGTTAGGCTCGGGTAGCTTCGACTTTCCTGATATACATTGCGATTATATGGTTTTCTTCGTTCTACCCTCGGCTGGAGTGTTCCACTTGACTCTGTGGAAGGCAGCACTAGCGTTCGCCGCACGTTAGGTTGAGTTAGGTTACGATTGGTTGTGTTACGTTTGGTTAGGTTAGAAGAGGACTTCTACGAATTTTGTTCTGTAGTCTGCTATTCGGTGGACTTCTGGACTCTATTGTGCTCTAGTATGTCCTGCTTGACTCTGGGGATAGCAGCAAAAGCGGTCTCGGCACTGTAGGTTTAGCCATGCTATGTTTGGCTATGTCCGGTTTGTGTGGGTTGGGCTCGGGCAGTTCTGACTTTCATGATGTACAGTGCGATTACATGGATCCCAGCGTTTTACTATCCACTAGCGTGTTCCGCTTGACTGTGTGGAGGCCAGAAATATTTGTGGCGGCACGTTAGGTTGCGTTGGGTTATGTTTGGTTAAGTTACGTTTGGTTAGGTTAGGAGAGGATGGCTTTGACTTTTTTGCCATGGTCTGCTGTTAGGAGGATTCCTGCTCCCTACAGAGCATTAATATTTTCAGCTTGGCTCAGGGAAGGCCAGCAATAGTGGCCTCGGTATGTTATGTTGGGTCTGGTTACGCTAGACTAAGTTTGGTTAGGCCATGTTTCGATAGGATATCTGTAAGTTCTGTGCCTTACACTGGTATTCGGTGGATTTCTGCTCTCTACAGTGCTCCGGTATGCCCTGCTCGGCTCTGGGGAGGGCAGCAATAGAGGCTTCGCAACGATAGGTTGATTTATGCGATGTTCGATATGATCAGTTGGTTTAGGTTAGGATTGGGTAGCTTAGACATTTCTGATATACACTGCAATTCTATGGCTTCCTGCGATATACCCTCTACTGGTGTGTTCTTTTTGGCTCTGGGGTGGCAAGCAATAGAGGTCTCGGCACGTTATTCTTAGATAGGACAGGCTTTGTCATGTTACGCTTGGTTAGGTTAGGAGAGGATAGCCTTGACTTTAGTTCTATAGTCTTCTATTAGGTGGATTTCTGCGCTCTACAGTGCTCTGATGTTCGCATCTCGTATACGGCAAGGCCAGGATTAGTGGTCGGGGCTCGTTATCGTTAGTCATGTTACGTTCGGTTATGTAACGGTTGGTTAGGTTAGGAGGGGATAGCTTTGACTTTAGTGCTATGGTCTGCTATTAGGTGGATTTCTGCTCCATACAGTGCATTAATATTTTCAGCTTCGCTCTGGGAAGGCAAGCGAGGGCGGTCTTGGCACGTTATGTGTCGTGCTACGTACGGTTATGTTGGGTTAAGCTAGATTTGGCAAGTACAGCTTTAACTTTTGTACTGTACACTGCTCTTCGGTTCGTTTCTGTGCCCTGATGTGCTCTGGCATGTCCAGCTTGGCTCTGGGGTGGGCAAAAATGGCGGTCTCGGTACCTTAGGTTGAGTCAGGCTACGTATGGCTCTGTTCTGTTGGTTTCGGTTACGTTTGGGTTGCTTAGGCTATAGTTATTCTACGTTTGATTGTGTTAGGCTTGGTCAGGTCAGGATACGATATCATTTACCTTTGAACAATACATTGCTATTTGCTGGCTCTCTGCGATCTGCTGTGCTCCAGTATATCGTGCTTGGCTCTGTGGAGGCCTTCAATAGTGGTCATGGCACGATAGGCTTTGTTAGGCTACGTTTGGTAATGCTACGGTTGGTTAGGATAGGTCACGATAGCGTAGAATTTTGAACTATACACCGCTATTCGGAGGATTTCTATGCTCCGCATTGCTCTACTGTACTCTGATTTACTCTGGGGAGGCCAGTGGAAGTGGTCTCGCGACGTTAGCTTGAGATACGCTACGTTTTGTTTGGTTATGTTTTTTTGGGCTAAGCTTGGACAGCTTTGGCTTCTGTGCTACACACTGATATACGTTGAATTTCTGCGCTTCACTGTGCCCTAGCAAGATCTGCTTTGCTCTGGGGAGGCCAGTAATGGCGGTCTCGGCTCGCAAGGTTAAGTTATGTTACGTATGGCTTGGCAAGGTTCGAACAGGTTTGAATAGGGTAGCTTTGACCTTTGCGATATACACTGCTATTCGGTCAATATCTGCGTTCTGCGTTGCTCTACTGGTATCTGCTTCTCTCAGAGGATGCCAGCAATAGCGGACGTGGCACGTTTGGCTTAGCTTGGTTATGCTTGGTTAGGTTGGGTTTGGCTAATTTCGGTTTGGATGGCTTTGACTTTTGTGCTATACACTGCTATTCGGAGGATTACTGCGCATTGCTGTGACCAAGAGCATTCTGCTTGGCTATGGGGACTCCAGGATCATTGGTCTCGGCACGTTAGTCTGAGATACGTTGTCTTTGGTTAAGTTACGTTTGGTTAAGTTAGGACAGGGTAGCTTTACTTTTGTGCTATGCACTGCAACGCGGTGGATTTCTGCGCTGTACATTGCTGTATTATTCTCTGCTCGAACATCTGGAGACCAGCAGTTGTGGTCGCCGCAAGTTAGGTTGAGTTATATCACGTTTGGTTATGTTAGGTTACGTTGTGTTACGTTAGGATAGCTTTGACTTTTGTGCCACACACTGTTATCGTGTTGTCTTCTGCGCTCTTATTGGCGGTGTCACACTGTGCTTGTATCCGTGCACCATAGGTAAAGTGTTCTCGGCACGTTAGGCTGAGTCATGTTTCGTTTGGCTTGGTCAGGTTTGGTTAAGCTTTGTTAGGGTAGCTTTGACCTTTGAGCTACGCACTGCTATCCGTACTATTTCAGCGTTGTACATTGCTTTGGTATACTCTGCCTAACCCTCGTGAGGCAAGCAGTAGCGGTCGTCGCACGTCAGTTTGGGTCACGTTACCTCCGCTTATGTTACGTTTGGTTAGGTTAGGCTTGGTCAGGTTAGGTTAAGGTATCATTGACTCTTGTGTTACAGCCATTTGGTGACTTTATGTGCTCTACTCTGCTCTAGTATACTCTGCTTTGCTCTGGGAATGCCAGCAATAGTGCGCTCGGCGCGTAAGGTTATGTAATGTAGCGTTTGGTTGTATTGGGCTTGGATGGGTTAGGATATGATATTTTCGACTTTTGTGCTATACACCGCTATTCCTTGTGTTTCTGCAGACTACGTTACGCTACAATACTCTGCTCGGCTCTGGGGAGCACACTAATATTGGTCTCGGTCCGTTAGTTTTAGTTAGGCCATGTTTAGCTATGTTAAGTTTGCTTGGGTTAGGTTTGGATAGACTTTATTTTCGTGGTATAGACTGTTGTTCGGCGGATTTCTGCGCTCCACTGAGCTCTGGTAGATTTTGCTTCGTTTTCGGGAGGCCAGGAATAGTGGTCTCGGCATGTTAGATTATGATATGCAAAGCTCGGCTATGCTACGCTTTGTAAGGTTAGGGGGTGGTACCATTGACCTTTATGCTGTACACCACTATTCGGAAGATTCCTGCGATCTACTGTGCTCTGGTCTACTCTACTTGGCTCTGGGGATGCAAGCAACAGTGGCCTCGACGCGTTAGGTTGAGATAAGCAATGTTCCGTTATGTTACGTTTCGTTCTGTTGGGATTGGGTCCTTTCGACTTTCCTGCTATGCACTGCGTTTCTATGGACACCTGCGCTCTGCACTCCTCTAATATGTTCTGCTTTGCTCTCAGGGGGGCTGCAATAGTGTTCACGGCACGTTGAGTTGTGCCAGGCTACGATCGGTTAGGTTGGCTTGGGCTAGGTTTCGTAAGGATAGCTTTAATTTCTGTGTTGTACACAGCAATTCCATGAACTTCTCCTTTCTACTGCGCCCTAGTACGTCCTGCTTGTCGGGGGAGGGGGGGGCAGTAAGCGTGGTCGCGTCACGATGGTATCAGCTAAAATACATTTGGTTATGCTTCGATTCTTTCGGTTAGGAAGGGATAGTTAGCACTTTAGTCCTATAGTCTGCTATTAGGTGGATTTCTGCGACCTACAATGCTCTAATGTTCCCAGCTCTGCTCTCACAATGCCAGCATAAGTGGTATCGGCACGTTATTATGAGTCAGGTTACGTTCGGTTTGGTTGTGTTAGGATAGGTTTGGTCAGAATAGCTTTTACTTTTATACTGTACACTGGTATTCGGTGCATTTCTGCTATCTACTCTGCTCTAGTATGCCCTGCCTGGCACTGTGAAGGGCAGCAACTGCGGTCACGGCACGTTAGGTTTAGTCAGGCTATGTTTGTTTATGTTCAATTGGTTTGGGTTAGTCTCAGGCAGCTTTTACATTCAAGAAATACAGTGCGATTCCATAGGTTCCTTCGTTCTACTCTCCACTAAATAGTTCTGCTCCACTCTGGGGAGGCCAGCAGTGCCGGTCGCGGCCCGTTAGTTTGAGTTAGGTTAGGTTTGGTCATGTTACGAAGAGTTAGTTCCGCAGGGGACAGCTTTGTCTTTTGCGCTGTAGTCTACTATTGAGTAGATTTCTACTACCTGCGGTGCACAAATATTTTCAGCTTGTCCCTGGGAAAGCCAGCAATAGTGATCTCGGCACGTTACGTTTATCCAGGTTACGTTCGGTGAGTTTGGGTTATTATAAGTTTTGTCACGATTGCTTCAGTTCTCGTGCTGCAGGCTGCTATTCGGTGGATGCCTACGATCTACTGTGCTCTATTGTGTCCCGCTTGCCTCTGCGGTGGGCTGCAACAGCGGTCTTGGTACGTTAGGTTGAGTTAGGCTATGTTTGGTTATGTCCTGTTGGTTTGGATTAGGCTTGGTAGCTTCTACATTTCCGATAAACACTGCGCATATATGAATTTCTGAGTTCTACTCTCCACTAACGTGTTCCGCTTGACTCTGTTGAGGCCACCAATAGTGGTCGCGGAAGGTTGTGTTGGATTGGTTACGTTACGGTTGGCTTTGTTAGGAGAGGATGGCTTTTACTCTAGTGCTATAGTCTGCTATTAGGTGGATTTCTGCTCCCTACGGTGCTTCAATATTTTCAGCTTGGCTCCGGGAAGGCCAGCAAGGGTAGAATCAGCACGTTATGATGAGTCAGGCCACGTTCGGTTGAGTTGGGTTAGACTACATTTTGTAAGAGTAGCTTCTATTTTTGTGCTGTACACTGCTATTCTGTGGATTTCTGCGATTTACTGTGCTCTAGTATGTCCTTCTTGACTCTGTGGACTGCAGCAATAGCGGTCTCGGTACGTTAGCCTGAGACAGGCTATGTTTCGTTATGTTTTGTTGGTTTGGGTTAGGCTCGGGTAGCTTCGACTTTCCTGATATACATTGCGATTATATGGTTTTCTTCGTTCTACCCTCGGCTGGAGTGTTCCACTTGACTCTGTGGAAGGCAGCACTAGCGTTCGCCGCACGTTAGGTTGAGTTAGGTTACGATTGGTTGTGTTACGTTTGGTTAGGTTAGAAGAGGACTTCTACGAATTTTGTTCTGTAGTCTGCTATTCGGTGGACTTCTGGACTCTAATGTGCTCTAGTATGTCCTGCTTGACTCTGGGGATAGCAGCAAAAGCGGTCTCGGCACTGTAGGTTTAGCCATGCTATGTTTGGCTATGTCCGGTTTGTGTGGGTTGGGCTCGGGCAGTTCTGACTTTCATGATGTACAGTGCGATTACATGGATCCCAGCGTTTTACTATCCACTAGCGTGTTCCGCTTGACTGTGTGGAGGCCAGAAATATTTGTGGCGGCACGTTAGGTTGCGTTGGGTTATGTTTGGTTAAGTTACGTTTGGTTAGGTTAGGAGAGGATGGCTTTGACTTTTGTGCCATATTCTGCTGTTAGGAGGATTCCTGCTCCCTACAGAGCATTAATATTTTCAGCTTGCCTCAGGGAAGGCCAGCAATAGTGGCCTCGGTATGTTATGTTGGGTCTGGTTACGCTAGGCTAAGTTTGGTTAGGCCATGTTTCGGTAGGATATCTGTAAGTTCTGTGCCTTACACTGGTATTCGGTGGATTTCTGCTCTCTAGAGTGCTCCGGTATGCCCTGCTCGGCTCTGGGGAGGGCAGCAATAGAGGCTTCGCAACGATAGGTTGATTTATGCGATGTTCGATATGATCAGTTGGTTTAGGTTAGGATTGGGTAGCTTAGACATTTCTGATATACACTGCAATTCTATGGCTTCCTGCGATATACCCTCTACTGGTGTGTTCTTTTTGGCTCTGGGGTGGCAAGCAATAGAGGTCTCGGCACGTTATTCTTAGATAGGACAGGCTTTGTCATGTTACGCTTGGTTAGGTTAGGAGAGGATAGCCTTGACTTTAGTTCTATAGTCTTCTATTAGGTGGATTTCTGCGCTCTACAGTGCTCTGATGTTCGCATCTCGTATACGGCAAGGCCAGGATTAGTGGTCGGGGCTCGTTATCGTTAGTCATGTTACGTTCGGTTATGTAACGGTTGGTTAGGTTAGGAGGGGATAGCTTTGACTTTAGTGCTATGGTCTGCTATTAGGTGGATTTCTGCTCCATACAGTGCATTAATATTTTCAGCTTCGCTCTGGGAAGGCAAGCGAGGGCGGTCTTGGCACGTTATGTGTCGTGCTACGTACGGTTATGTTGGGTTAAGCTAGATTTGGCAAGTACAGCTTTAACTTTTGTACTGTACACTGCTCTTCGGTTCGTTTCTGTGCCCTGATGTGCTCTGGCATGTCCAGCTTGGCTCTGGGGTGGGCAAAAATGGCGGTCTCGATACCTTAGGTTGAGTCAGGCTACGTTTGGCTATGTTCTGTTGGTTTCGGTTACGTTTGGGTTGCTTAGGCTTTTCCGACACACGCTGCGATTAAATGGATGTCTGCGGTCTACCCTCCACTAGTGTTTCGCGCTTTACTCTGGAGGGGCCAGAAGTAGTGGTCAGAGCACGATAGGTTTAGTTATTCTACGCTGGGTGAGGATAGGTTAAGCGTGCTTAGGCCAGGGTGTCTTTGACTTTTGTGCTGTACATTGCTATCTGGTAGCCTTCTGCGCTCTAATCTGCTGTGCTATACAATGCTGGACTCTGGGGAAGCCGGAAATAGTGGTCAGAGCACGACAGATTTTGTTAGGGTACGTTTGTTAGTGTTACCGTTGGTTAGGGTGGGTTAGGGTAGCTTTGACTTTTGAGCTCTACACCGCTGTTCGGTAGATTTCTACCCTATACACTGCTCTACAGCTCTCTGTTCGTCTCTGGGGAGGCCGGTAATTGTGTTCTCGGTTCATTAGGTCAAGTTAGGCTGCGTTTGGTTAGGTTATGCTAGTTTGGGTTAGGTCCGGATTCCTTTAACTTTCATGCAACGTACTGTTTTTCGGTGAACTTCTGCGCTCTACTGTGCTTTCGCATGCTCTACTTGGCTCTGGAGAGGACAGCAACAGTGGTCTCGGCACGTTACGTTGAGATGGATAACGTCCGCTCATATTACGTTTGGTTACGTTAGGACGGGATAGCTTTGAATTTCGTGCTATAAACTGCTATTCGGTGGATTTCAGCGCTCTACTGTGTTCCGATGCGCTCAGCTTGGCTCTGGGGAGGGCGGCAATAGTGCTCTCGGCGCTTTAAGTTGAGTTACGTTGCGTATGGCTTGGGTACGTTTGGTTAGTTTAGATTAGGGTAACTTCGACTTGTGTGCTGTACGCTGATGTTCGTTGGTTTTCTGCGCTCTTCATTTCTCTACTATACTCTGCTCGACTCAGGAGAGACCAGCAATGGTGGTCTCGGCCAGTTATGCTTAGTTGGGTTACGTTTTGTTACGTTATGTTATTCTGGGTTAGGTTCGGATAGATCCTACTTCCGCGGAATGCGCTGCTATTAGGTGGATTTTTACGGACTACTGTGCTCTAATCCGTTCTGCTCGGCTCTGCGGAAGCCTATAATAGAGGTCTGGTAACGATAGGCTGAGATAGGATACATTTGGCTGGGTTACGTTTGCCATGGTTAGGTTTGGTTAGCGTCGACCTTTCGGCTATACACGGAGATTCGATGTATTCCTGCTCTCTACTCTCCTCTATTATGGTCTGCTCGGTTCTTCGGAGGCCAGCAATGCTGGTCGCGGCTCGTCTGGTTGTGTTACGATACGTCCGCGTATGTTACGTTTTGTTAGGTCAGGATTGGATAGCTTTGACTTTTGTGCTATAAACTGCTATGCCGTGGATTTCTGGGCTCTTATGTGCCCTAATATGCTTGCTTGGCTGCGGGGAGGCCGGAAATAGTGCGCTGGGCAGGATTGGTTGAGCTTTGATACGTTTGGTAGTGTTATGATTGGTTGGCTTAGGATACGGTACCTTTGACTTTTGTGCTGCATTCTGCTATTCGGTGGATTCCTCAGATCTACTGTGCTCTAATGTGCTCTGCTTGGGTCTGGGGCGGACAGAAATAGTGGCCGTGGCACGTTATGCTTAGTTGCTCTACGTTTCGTTAGGCTAGTATCGGTCTGGTTATGTTAGGGTATCAGTGACACATGTGCTATACGCAGTTATTCGGTGTATTCTGGCCTTCCACTTCGCTCTACTCTAATCTGATGGACCCTGGGGAGCCGGAAGTAGTGGCCGTGGGACGTTACGTTGAGCTTGTCTACGTTAGGTTAGGCTATGTTTGCTTGGGTTAGGCTATGTTTGTTTGGGTTAGGCTTGGATGTATTTCACTCTCCTTCTGTTCGCTGTGATGCTATGGATTTCTTCGCCCTGCTATTCTCTGATATACCTTGCTTGCCTCACGTGAGGCC
>NW_016912448.1:15637-18702 GCF_001483705.2 Eufriesea mexicana
CAGCAGTTGGTGTGGCGGCACGTTTGGAAGTGTTTAGTTACGTTCGGTTGTGTTACGATTAGCTAGGGTAGGATAGGTTACCTGTGACTCTTGCGCTGCATAATGCTTCTTGGTGGATTTCTCCGCTCTACTGCTCTCTAATATGATCTGATTGGCTCTGGAGAGGCCCGTAGTACAGGTCACGGCACGTTAAGTTTAGCTTTTCTATGTTTGGTTAGTCAAGGGAGTCCTTGACTTTTGCGGTATACATTGCTGTTTGGTGTGTTTCTACTCTTTATTGTGCTCTACTACATTCTGTTCGACTCTGTAGATGCCAGTAAGAGTAGTCTAGGCGCGTCAGGTAGAGTTAGGCTACGTTCGGTAATGTTACCTCCGGTTATGATAGGACAGGGTAGCTTCGACTACTACGTCAGGCACTGCGATTCTATGGATTTCAGGCCTCCAATCTACCCTAATATGCTCTGATTGGCGAAGGGGAGGCCAGCAATTTTGGACACGGCAGGTAACATTTTGTTACAGTACGTTTGGTTAGGTTAGTTTAGGTCAGGATGGTTCATGGTTTCTCTGACTATAGCGCTAGACACTGTTATTTGGTCACTTTCTGCTCTCTTCTGTACTCCAGTATATTCTGCTTGTCTCTGGGGAGGCAAGCCACTCTGGCCTCGGCACGTTACGATAAGTTAGGTTATGTTTGCTTATATTACGTTTGGCTAGGTGAGGACAGGATAGAGTTTACTTTTGTGCTATAGACGGATATTCGGTCGACTTCTTCGCATTCTCTGCTCGGTTCTGGGGAGGCCAGCAATAACGGTCCCGGCACGTTAGGTTGAGATGGGGTACGATTGATTAGGTTACGTTTGCTTGGGTTACATCAGTATAGATTCGGTTTTCGTGCCATACACTGCTATTCGGTGGATCTCTGCGCTGCACATTGCTCTACTATACTCTGCTCGACTCTCGGGAGGACGGCAATAGTGGTCGAGGTACGTTAGGTTGACTTAAATTATGTTTCGTCAGGTTAGGTTATGATGTGTTATGTTATGATAGCTTCGACTTTTGTGCTACACAATGCTATTCTAAGGGCTTCTGCGCTCTTCATTGCTCGATCGCACATTGTTTGTATCTGTGGATGCCGGAATAATGCTCTCGGCACGTTAGGCTCTGTTATGATACGCTTGGTCATGTTAGGGTTTGTTGGGTTTGGTGGGGATAGCTTTGACCTTTGCGCTATACGCTGCTATTCTGTCGATTTCAGTGTCCTACATAGCTCCGCTACGCTCTGCTTGTCTCTCGTCAGGCCAGCGGTACTGGTCGTGGCTCCCCAGGCTGTGTTACGTTACGTCTGGGAATATTAAATTTGGATATGTACGGAAGTGATAGCTTTGACGTTTGCGCTGTACACTGCTATTCGGCGGGTTTCGGCGCTTTACGGCGCTCTAGTATATTCTGCTTGGCTTTGGGGAGGCTAGCTACCCTGGTCTCTGCACATTAGGTTGGGTAATGCTTCCACCGATTATGTTACGTATGGTTATATTGGGAGAGGCTAACTTCGATTATTGTGCCATGGATTGCGATTTTAGGGATTTCAGCGCTCTACTCTCCTGTAATATGTACTGCATGGCGAGGGGGAGACGAGCAATTGTGGTCTCGGCAGGTTAGGTTGAGTTATGTTATGTTTGGCTTGGATAGGTTGGGTTAGGTTTGGCTAGTACAGCTGTGAATTTTGTGCTGAACGCAGCTGCTCGAGCAATTTCTGCGCTCTGCAATGCCATACTAGACTCTCCCTGCCTGTGGGGAGTCCAGCAATAGTGGTCGTGACACGTTTGGCTGGGTTAGGTTACGTTTGGCTTTGTTAGGGTAGGTTAAGTTTGGTTAGGGTGGCATTGACGTTCGTGCTATGCACTGCTATTCGGTGGACTTATGCGCTCTACTGTGTACTAGTATATTCTGCTTGGCTATGGGGAGGCCAGCAGCAGTGCTCTCGGCACGTTAAGATGGGATCGACTGCGTTTGGTTAGGTTTGGTTATGTTAGGTTAGGCTGGGATAGCGTTGACGTTTGAGCTACACACTGATAATCTATGGACTTCGGCGCCCTATTGCGCGCCATCACTATCTGCTTGTGTCCGGGGATGCGAGGAACAGTGGTTGCAGCACGGCAGGTGGAACTTTGCTACATACGGTTAGGTAAGGTGGGGTTCTGTTTGGATAGGGTAGCTTCGACTTTTGTGCTACTCACTGCTATTCGGTGGACTTCTGCGCTCTACCCTGCTCTAATATGCTCTGCTTGGCTTGGAGAGGACAGCAACGGTGGTGTCGCCATGTCACCTTGTGTTCTGTTACGTTTGTTTATGATACGATTTGTTAGGTTAGGAATGTTTAGCTTTAACTTCTGTGGCATACACTGCCATTCGGTGGTTCCCAGCTCTCCACTGTGCTCTAGTAAGTTCTGTTTGGCTCCGATGAGGCCAAAAATCGTGGCGGCGGCATGTTAGGTTGAGCTAGACTGCGTTTGGCTAGTTTAGGTTAGCATGGGTTAGGTTTTGAAGGCTTTTACTTTTCCGCTATACAATGCTATTCTGTGGATTTCAACGCCCTTCTCTCGTCTGATATGCTCTGCATGTCTCTGTAGGTGCCAGGCATGGTCGTCGCGGAACGATAGGTTGTGATAGATTACGCTTGGCTAGGTTAGGTTGCGTTGGATTAGTTTTGGACAGCTTAGACTTTTGAGATAGACACTGCTATTCTATGGACCTCTGCGCTCTATATTGCGTTATCAAACTCTGCTTGTCTTCGGGGACACCAGGACGAGTGGTCGCGGCACTTTGCATTGAGTTATACTATGTTCGGTTTTGTAAGGTTTATTTAGGTTAGCTAGATTGGTTAGCTTTGCCTCTTGTCCTATACGCTTCTGTTCCGTATATTCCTGAGCTATACTGTGCTCTAATATGCCATGCTTGGATCTGTGCAGGCAGCAATTGTGGTCTGGGCACGTTAGCTTGAGCTATGCTACGTTCGGTGTCGTTACGGTGGATTAGCCTAGGAAAGAGTAGCTTTAACTTTGGTG